>NC_048915.1:2551364-2561643 GCF_011077185.1 Oxyura jamaicensis
GTTCTGGCCTCACTCCGGCCTCACTCTGGATCCTGCCTCACCCCACTCTCACCCCTGCTCTGGCCTCGCTCTGGTCCTGGCCTCACCCCGGCCTCACTCCGTTCTCACTCTGTCCTTCCTTGTCCCACCGGCCTCCGTGCTCGCTGCTGTCACTTCCCCCACGCACCGAATTCACCCCCGGGCGGGAGCTGGACGGGGCTGGGGAGGCCGGCGGGAGCTCAGGGCGCTTTGCAGAGCTGTGAGGACGAGCCCGAACCGAGCGCCTGGCACCCAGGGCTGAATCCATCCCGGGGCCGAGCCCGTCAGAGGGCCAGGGCCGGGTCCATCCTGGGGCCGATTTCATCCCGCGCCCGCGGCCGATTTCATCCCGCGCTTTGGCGGACAGAGCCAGCTCAGTGCTTCCCTCCGTAATGCTCTGAAACCAACCCTAGGAGCCCGCCGGCGCGGCGTCGCCGGGCGAGGTTGCTCGTAGCCGCCGCGATCGGCTGGCGAGGAGCGAGCTCCCCTCTGGGGAGGACGTGCGGGCACCTGCCGCCTCCCTGGGGGCGAATTGAATCCGCCTGCTGCCACCTCGGGAAGCCGAGAAGCCTCTCCAGCAGCCTGTTTGCTGCAGCGGGACCTGGGGGGGGGGGGACGATGCCGCGGCGTTTCCCCCTCCCGCGGTGCAGCCCTGCCTCTGCTTGCCCTCTGCAGCGCCCCGGCACCCCGCCGCCGGGCTTCATGTGAGAGATGGCGAACGCCGAGGTGAGCGTCCCTGTGGGCGATGTGGTGGTTGTACCAAGTGACGGCAACGAAGGGGAGAACCCGGAGGATACCAAGACCCAAGTGATCCTGCAGCTCCAGCCCGTGCAGCAGGGGTGAGTCGGGCACCGAGGGGCGGCGGGTTGGTGGGGGGGGCTGGATCTGGGGGCTGCAGCCCCGCAGGGGTTTTATTTGAGGAAAATAACCCCGGCTGAAGCCTCCCCGGGCGTAACTCGGGGAAGCTTTTGTGTGTGGCACCGGCACGGGGCTCCCGAGGGCCGGAGCCGTCCTGCGGAGCCGCAGGATGCCGGTCGCTGCGCCCTGCGCCAGGCGGGGAGGACGTGGGGCGAGCCCCCCCCCGGCGCCCTTCCCCGGGTGGGATTTCGTCAAACCGCAGCCGATCCCCGGTGGGGGGGCTGCGCCACACAGCCTGCGAGGCCGCCTTGGTGCCCGCAGGCACCCGGGGTTTTTAGTTATCCTCCCGAGCTTGGTGATGTTTGCAGGGGGTGGCTGCAGGCCTGACGATGGCTCTTCCCTGCCCGATCGCCTGGGGGAAGTCGCCCCGATGCTGCAGAATGTCACGCAGGAGGGAAGGGAAATCCTGGGTCATTGAGCTCCGCTTCCTGTTGTTGCGGGCGGCTGCCGGTGTCAGAAATCAAAGGGAGAGGTTGGGGGGACGCGGCCTGCGGAGCCGCCGGTGCGATGGCAGGGCTGGCAACGCCTCTGCCTGCTCCAGCCCCCGGGACCGTTACCAGATGTTGTGCGTGCCCCAAAATATCTGAGTCTGGAACTGTCCAAACCCGTCCCTCGAGGAGGGGCGAGAAAGGAACGAGGGGGATTTTTAACCCCGCGCCGCGCGCGGTTCCTTTACCCGCGGGCGCTTTCCCAACAGGATCTACCAAGAGGGCTCGGAGGCCAGCGCCGCCGTGGTGGCCGTCGAAACGCACACCATACACAAGCTGGAAGAAGGGCTCGGTGAGTTGCTGCTCGGCGGGGGCGTTATTCCCCCTCAGCTGCCAAGCTGGGGGCTGGGGGCTTCCCTCCGGCTCTGCCCGCGTGGGTGCTGTCCCCCGGGCTGGACTGGGTCTGCTCGGGCTCGGTCCTGGAGGTGAGGTCCTGGTTCTCCTGCAGCGAGTGGGAAGGGCTCCCACGGGGTCCTGAACGTCGGGAGCCGGTTCTTCGGTGATGGAACACCCGGAGAGATTTGGGTTCGGTGTGCAGAAGGACTGAGCGGGCCGGCCCCACGTGCTCCCTGAGCAATACATGGGCTCATAAAGCGTCCCCTCGTTAGGTGCTGCCACTGAATCCTAACTAGTGTTCTGCTTCCCAAGTGGGTGCGGGTCCCTTGGCAATATTAGCAAAAACTCGGCACGTGCAGAGAACGTCTGGGGAGTGGATGGCCGATCTGCCTGCTGCAGGGACACCAGAGCTCCAAGAAACCCGTGAAACGTGTTTCGATTGTTTTTCCACAACGTGGTGGTTGCTCTCCTCGGCCCCCTCCTCACAGATGTGTTGGGTTTCCGATCCCACGTTCTCCTAACCCATGAGCTGAGTGCTGCTCTCTTAACAGCAGATTTGCTTTTTCCGCTTGCTGCTTGAGCAGTAACTGGAGAAGGCTGAAAGAGGTCGGGTCCTGAGCTAGGAGCGGCCCTTCTTGTGGTTTCCTGAGTGTTGGTCTTCAGCCGGTGAGCTCTCAGCTCGCACTTGGTAGGATTCGAGCCTCTCGGGTGGCAAATTTCATTTTTTGCCTTTTCTCCCTCAGACCCCAGCACCATTGAAACAAACGAGGAAATCGAGATTGCCTACCCCATCACCTGCGGGGAGAGCAAAGCCATCCTGCTCTGGAAGAAGTTCGTCTGTCCGGGAATTAATGTCAAGTGTGTCAAGGTAAGAGACTTCCCGCAGCGGATTTCTTCTCCGCCCTCTAGGTCTGGCCCTTTACCTCCGCAGCACTTCCCTGCTTCTTGTGTTTTGTCTGAGCCCTGTCCTGGAGCTGAGTGACTCCATCCTTCAGCGTGCCGGGCTGTTAATGCCGGCATTTTTAGCGTGGGGAGAAGGAAGGGAAGAGTGGGTGAAGGGGGAAGGCCCCTCACCCGCCTTACGTTCCAGCGCTGCTCTCGGTTGCTGCCTCAAGCAGAGCCGTGTTTGGCACACGGCGAGGCGCTTGGAGCTGAAGGCAGGCAGGGAAGCGTAGTGAGAGCTGCCAGAGCTTTTCTCCCCTGTCTCTTTCCCTCGGCGTCCTGGTGTTCCGCTCCTGTCACTTCCTCAGGGAGCAGGTTGCCTGGAGAAGAGGCATCTTGCCGTTACCTTTTTCCACTTGACAACGTGCTAAAGCAGCAGCTGATGCTCTGAGGCTGCGTCCCGGGCTGCTGCTGCGGCGAGGGCGCTCTGCCGAGACCCTCAGCGGGACCTCGGTCCCTGGGGCAGGGCAGGAGGATGCCCGAGTGCTCACCTGTGTCAGCGGGACGCTGCTCGGCTCTTTGACGTACTCCCAAACCGATCTCCGAGGTGACTGCAGCTCACACAGGGAGCAGAGTTGGTTCACGACCTGTACAAAAGCCTTCGGGGCTGTTCCTGCCTAGGGCTGAGGGGTTTGAGTGCTGCTGACCGGCCCTGCAAACCGGCCCTGCTGGGCTGCGAGCGCTCTGTGCTGAGGGGTTCGGAGCTGCTGGGGTTTGGGAAGCAGCTCCTCTTCTGGGGAAGGGCTGGGGGCTTAGGTGAGCTGGCCTGGCTGTGGTGGGGTCCTCACCCAGTCTCCTGAAGCGTTGCTTCCTTGTTGAGCCCCGTGTTTATCTCCTTGCCAGTTCAATGACCAGCTGATCAGCCCGAAGCATTTTGTTCACCTGGCTGGGAAGTCAACCCTAAAGGACTGGAAGAGAGCCATCCGCCTCGGAGGCATCATGCTGAGGTACGTGACCTGCCCGCCGCTGTGGCCAGCTTCAGGGCTTCATCGCTGCAGCTGCAGGATCCCCAGCAGGCATTTTGTCTGCCTTGCAGTCCCCAAAAGATCTCCTGGGGACTCTCGTTACCTGGCCAGCAGCACCCGTGGGGCAGAGATCCCGGTGTACGGGGCAGGATTCCTCATCCTGTACGGAAATGGCCTCACCTGGGGGTCGTGGTACTTGCTGGAGGTGGAACGGGGCAGGTCCCCAGCTGGAGACGCGCGTGTGTGAAGCTGGGGGTGGGTTTGTGCCATCTGAAGGCTCCGCAGATGTTTTGTGCGAAGAGTGCCGCTGGGTTCCCCTTTCCCCGTCCTTCCCGCGGCCGCAGTTTTCCCACGTGGATCGCTCCCTTTCGTCTCCCGTCCGAGCCTTGAGCTGAGCGCTGCTCCTCTCCCTCCTCCCTGCGCAGGAAGATGATGGACTCGGGGCAAATCGACTTCTACCAGCACGACAAGGTTTGCACCAACACCTGCCGGAGCACCAAGTTCGACCTGCTGATCAGCAGCGCCCGAGCGCCGGTGCCGGGCCAGCAGAGCGTGGTGCAGACTCCCACCTCTGCTGACGGTAAGAAGCCAGGAAGCAGTGGCACGAGCTTCCCCTGCTGCTGCCTTCTTCCCCGGGCGTACTAAATCAGGTTTCCCACGCCGCTCCCCGCCTCCTCCCCGGGTGTAGCAGGGCAGTTCAGGAGGCTGCCCTGGTTTCTGGGAGGAAGGTGCTTCTCCTGTCCTCTTGGAGAGCTGCCTGCAGCATCGGGCAGGGAGCTCGGGGTGGGCAGCAGTGGCTGGAGGCAGCCTGGGGAGCTCACTTGGAAGGGACCCCTCCTGGCTGGGAGCCCCGTGTGAGCTTGGGCCGTGCTTTCTGATGTGTTTCCTATCTGAGGGTCTGTAACAGAGGCTAATAGTAACGGGTCCAGGCATGCTGACCTCTTCCTCTGTTCCACATCGCCTGGACATCAGCGCATGGGGCACGATGGCATGATTTGACGGTCACTCCAGCTACAAATTCTCAGCTAATCCCATGCTTCAGAGCAGAGAGCGATCTCTTTGTAGAGGTCAAAGGAGAAGAATGCTCCCAGCTGTACCCCAGCGTTACTTCTCCATAAGGCCCTGGGCGGGTGAGATGGCTGAGGTGTCCGTGGGCTAAGGAGAATCTCCTGGAAAGCACCGTGGCTGCATGAGAAAACCTTACAGTGGCTGAACATTGGCTTAGGTGCCCCAAGTTGGATCCAGAAAATTCGGATCAAGCTGGATTTGTTTCCATTTAGCATGGACCTGGATCGTGTCGCCTCCTGAGAGATTAGGGCATCTCTGGTGCTGATGATACAGGGGGAAAAAGGTGGCTGGGCTGAGACTTGTTTGCTCCCCACTTCTTTATTCGGATCCCTTTCTTTTAATTTTAGGCCAGAGCTCTGGTTGGGTTTTTGGAAGGTACGTGGTCCTCCCTCCAGGAGCCCCAGAGCCCATCACAGCCCATCGCGAAGCAGCATCATTTGCTCTTAGCTGATTTTCTTTAAAGAAGCCAGGCAAAACCAACCTGACCATGAGAGTGAAAAAGAGCCGGGGAGGGGTGAGGGGGCGGAAGGCAAGGCAGGGATTTGGGGCTGGCGCTGTGGGCGCTGCGGGGAGGGCTGACGGCGTCTGTCTGGCAGGGAGCATCACCCAAATCGCGCTGTCGGAGGAGAGCATGGAGGAGGGGATCGAGTGGAACTCGGCGCTGACAGCTGCCGTCACCATGGCCACTGAGGAAGGCATGAAAAAGGACACAGACGAGATCTCGGGTAAGCTCCTCGGGCGGCTTCTCCCCCTCTGCCTGCCTGCTACGATGTAAAGATGGAAATCCCGGGAGCAGAGGCAGTGGCGGAGCTGCCCCACGGCCCCGGGGCCATCCCAGCATTTCCCAGGCGTGCAGAGCTCCCTGCTGCTGCTGGGGGCTTCAGCCCTGGCCTGGGGGCTGATTCCTCGGAGCTAGTGACTAGTTGCTACTAGTTACAGTAAGGGTTGTTTGGTTTTTAGTTTATTTGAAGTATGTCAACGTCCGCCGGCCTGGAGCTAGGCTGAAACCATCCTGTGGTTAGCAGCCCGTGTCCGTACCCTGGCAGCCCCCTGGGCTGTGTTTCCCTGGCTGTGGCGCCTTGTTTTCCCTCCCAGGGTCAGCACGGAAGCTCAGGCAGAATTTCCCCTAAGATTTTAAGCTCTGCGTCTTGGGAGGACGAAGACAAACAGCAAAAAGCGGCCTTGGAGGTCATGGTGCTGCTTGAAAACTTGTTGCTGCCTTGCTTCCTGGATCTATTTTTGTTCCTTTGGGGTTTGGTTTGGTGTTTGGTTTTGTTTTTTTTTGCATGTCACATCCACCCCAACGACTAAATTAGAAGTCGTCTTGCAAAGTTACTCCTGCTGCACAGGGCTGAGGTTTAAGGTCCTCTTGTGGGGATGTGCCCGCTGATGCTCGTGCCCGTTGACTTCTTCTTCCCTCTCCCCGCACCAGAGGACACGCTGATGTTCTGGAAGGGAATCGCTGACGTGGGGCTGATGGAGGAGGTTGTGTGCAACATCCAGAAGGAGATAGAGGAAGTGCTGAGAGGCGTCCAGCAGAGGCTGGGCCAGTCTCCCTTCCAGATGACAGGTGGGTCGCGAGCCGGAGCCCCTGCGGTGAGGAAAGGATGCTCCAAAGGGAGCCGCGTGCTGAGACCGCGGGGTGACCGTCCCCAGCTCCCGGTGCTCGTTGGAGCAGATCTCCGAGCAGACCAGAGCCATTCTAACACTTTTTTTTTTTCCCATGGCAGTGACCGTAAACAGGTCCTACCCCCTCACTTCTTGGTCTGGCCTCGCTTGTGCCAAAAAATCGGGTTTTGGGGCTGAACCAGATGAAGGAACTGAGCTGGGTTAAAAATAGCTCCGCTCCCTTTCTGAGGCTTATTTTTGCCTTGGATCAGTGCCCTAATCCAGTGCAGCTCACGGCCCCGTGAGCACAGGGTTTGAGAGCACTTCTTGTCGATGCTCTTGCCGACAGAACTCCCATGTAACCACAAACTTCGTTTTACCCAGGACTTTTTATTCCCCCCCCCCCCCACCCCCCTAAAGTAGCTTTGGGCTGGCAAATCTTCGTGTCTGGTAGGTGGCAGCTTTTGGGAGCTGTGAGTGATTGAAGTCAGTGGATTATAATAGAAATTTTGCACAGCTTTCGGTGGAGCTGGCATGTTAATGGCACTGTCAGCAGCATGGGGTGATGATTTGTAGGTGGGGAGCTCGTTTGTATCTCTGTGATTGCAAATTACGCTTTCATTTGCAGCAATTTTGAGCTGCTTGGGTGACACATCCCTGTTTCGTTTTCTTTATCATGTGAATGGGATTATTTTGCTCTTGGATGTCAGAAGGATGAGGGAGCTGGGTCTGCCCTCGTCAGCCAGCCCTCGTGGAAGAACGGGGATGGTTTTATAAAAAAACAAAAGACAAAATTTGGTGTAATAACAGCACCTTCGGAGTACCTGACGGAGACCCTTGCCCCCCGTGGGACCAGGCACTCATCCCTTTGCACATTCCTTGCAGATGCCGCAGTCTTGAACAACGTTGCTCACACATTTGGCCTGATGGACACAGTCAAGAAGGTTCTGGACAACAGGAAAAACCAGACGGAGCAAGGAGAAGAGCAGTTCCTTTACGCGCTGGCAGGTAGAGTCGGTGCCTCGGCTCCTCGTCCCGTTGCTGCTCTGGGGAACCAACGCGACCCTCCCTCAACGTAACCCCCAGTGAACAATATTTGGGGTCTTCTTCACTCCAGATTGCCCCGAAACGAACCTCCACCGATCCCTTTCCATCCCAGGGCTTGAGTGGAGTTGCCCGTGTCCCCGGGGCAGCTGCTTGGGGGCGTTCAGCAGCCCGAAGTGGGGCTGAGCCCTTGTCTGCAGCCAAGGTCCTGGCGCTGGGAGCCCGATCGAGTTGGCGTTAGCAAATAGGTGCTGGTGCTGGCTGAGGGCTGTGCTGCAGCCATCCGAGCTGCTGGCAGCACGGTGCTGTGCCCATGAACTTGTCCGTCTGCGTGGTGCTGAGCTGGTCCTGGTGCCGAGCTACCCGGTGCCTCGTGTGGCTTCCCCTGAGCTGAAACCAACAAACAACCCGACCTGGATTCAGCTCCCTCCTCTCCACGCCCCGTAGGACCTGTTCTTAGCAGGGCTGCCCTAGTCCCCTACTGCCCTGGGTAAACGGGATTACCACGCTGCTTCTGGCTTCCCGCGTTGACGCAGACGAGGGTCGAGGCAGGCGTCTGTGCTGCCCCAGGCGGTCCTGTCCCTGTCCCACGTGTCCAAGGCTCCCGGGACCCAGCCAGGCTCGGGAACCTGTTCCCGCTGCCCGGAGGGGCTTCGTCCTCTCCTCGTAGGCAGGTTTCACCCGGGGAGCCAAGTTCCCATCTTTTTTTTTTGATTGTTTTTGCATGAAGGAAGCAGCTGAGTGGTGTAGGGCACTGCATGTTCCTCATGCTGGCAAGGGGGGCTGTGAAACGAGGACCCGGGTCTGTTCCCTTGGCACAGTTTGGTCCCGAGTGCAATGCTAGAGGGAGTGGTCGGGGGTCCTGCTGCCGCAGACGTGGGCTGTAGCGGCTGCTCGCGGAGCCCTCGAGTCCTGGGAGCTCCCAGCCCGCTGCCCCCAGCCCCGCGTGCCTCTTACACCCTCTCTTTGCAGACCTGGAGCGGCAGCTGGAGGAGCAGAAGAAACTCGCCAAGGACCAGAAGGCGAAGTCCCAAACCATCCAGAACGTGGTGCTGATGCCCGTCAGCGCCCCCAAACCCCCCAAGAGACCCCGGCTGCAGCGCCCGGCCTCCGCCACCGTCCTCAGCCCCTCCACCCCCATCCAGCAGCCTCAGTTCACCGTCATCTCGCCCATCGCTATCGCGCCCGTCGGACAGCAGTTCTCCGTGGGCAACATCCCGGTGGCCACCATTAGCCAAGGCTCCAGCCCGGTGACTGTCCACACCTTGCCGTCCGGCTCCCAGCTCTTCCGATACGCCACCGTGGTGTCCTCGTCCAAGACCAGCTCCTCCGACACGGTGACCCTCCACCCGTCCTCCAGCCTGGCGCTGCTCAGCTCGGCGGCCATGCAGGACAGCGGCGCCTTGGCCAACGTGGCGGCCGTGGTGAACCCCGTGGAACTGGTGGCCATGGAGTCGGGCCTCACCTCCACCATCCAAGCCGTGGAGGGCACCTCGGACGACGGGCAGACCATCATAGAGATCGACCCGGCGCCCGACCCCGAGGCGGACGCGGACGAGGCCGAGGGCAAGGCGGTGATCCTGGAGACCGAGCTGAGGACTGAGGAGAAGGTGGTGGGAGACGTGGAGGACCACCAGCACCAGGTCCATAACGTGGAGATTGTGGTCCTGGAGGACTAGCAGGGAAGGCGAGCGTCGGTTTGGGGAAGAGCTGGGAATCCGTTTTATTTTGGGCTTTTTGGTTAAGCATCCTTACCGGCCACCCCATTTGTTTCCATGGATATTTTCATTGTACTGTATATAAAAAATATATATATATAATTTTTTTTTTAAAACAAACAAAAAAAAAAAGCTGGAGAAACACGCGAGACCTGGAAAAGGCTCCGTCTCCGTGGAGCACTGAACAATCCTGCCTGTCTGCAGGGCCGAGGAGAGACTGGATCTCTGCTGAACAACCCGGCCGGGAGGAACCGGGCCGGGGCCCCCGCCACGGGCTTGGTGCTTCCCCTCCGGGCCTGCCGCGGCCCGGGCGGTTTTATTTCAGAGAGACAAGAACCAGTGGCTGGAGCTTGATGGGACTGTGGGAAGGGGCGATGGCTATGGGGTGGAACAGGTACCTCATTTGGATTTTTATTTTTATTTTTTGCCCAGGGAAGGGAATTCTGCTGGACTCTTCACTGTCACCGCAACTGGGATTTTTTTTTTTTTAATTATTATTTTTGCTCTGGGGAAGAAGACAGCAACGCCGCCTTCGCTGTCCGTATTCTCCTCCTCCTCCACACCAGTTGGTTTTTCTATCTCTATTTTATTTTATTTTGTATTTCTTTGCTCTTCCTTCCCGTGTCCCCGTTCGCCAGCTGCCCAGCCCCGGACCCGCTCCGTCCCCGCAGCACTTTTCCCCCTTCCCTTTTCCCCGCCTGGCCGGGCTCGGTGCCGCAGCCGCCGCCGCTTGGAGACTCCGAGATCCCTTCAGCCTGGTGCGTAAAGGCATAATTAAAAAAAAATATAAATAAATAAGAGCAGCTCGAGCTTCGTCCCGCAGCCTCCCCGCGTGCCGGCGGGGTGTACAAAGCATGTCGTGCTGTCGCTTCCCAGGAGAGCCGGACTCCGGATCGGGGGCGCCTCCCGTTTACACTGCGTGCCGGGGCTGCTCCCTGCTTGTCGCTACTCGTCTGGTGGTTTTATTTTTCTATTTTTTTTTCTTCTTTCCTTCCTAGGATCTCTCCGCAGGATTAGAGCTGGCACGGGCGCTGAAGTAAACGGGAGCCCCCTCCGGGGTCCCTCCTGCCCCCCGGGGAGGGGGGGGGGGGGGGGGGGGGGGGGGGTGACCGGGGGGGGCCGGCGGGCCTCGGGGGGGGTGGGGGGGGGGGGGGGGGGGGGGGGGGGGGGGGGG
>NC_048915.1:2561743-2561997 GCF_011077185.1 Oxyura jamaicensis
ACGGCAGATGTGTTTGGCTATTTTTTGCATTAAAAAGGAAAAAAAAAAAAAATAGGACCGGGCTTGAATGTTTTCTTCGGGGGGGGGGGGGGGGGAACCCCTCCGCTTTTTAGCGGAGCCCCCCCAGGAGCTGGGTCGGGGCTGGAGGGGGACGGGGACAGGGTTTGGGGCGGCCCCCCCCTGGCTCCGCGGCCTGGCCCCGGCGGCTGCTCCTGTTCCCCGTTAGCCCCCGGTCCTCTCAGGGCTCCCTGCCC
>NC_048915.1:2562397-2581966 GCF_011077185.1 Oxyura jamaicensis
AGAAACGGGAGGGCGGTCGTCACGTGTGGGGCTGGGGGAAGTTCTCAGGCAGGGGCGTGAGCCGGGGAAGCTCCCGGCCGGTGCTGTGGGAGCGGGGCTGGCTCGTGGCGCCCGGCGGGGCCGCGGGCAGAGCTCCGTAACGCCCTGAATCTCTTCCCCCAGTGCAAAACGGCTCCGTGCACCAGAAGGATGGCTTAAACGATGATGACTTTGAGCCCTACTTGAGCCCCCAGGCCAGGCCGGTGAGTAAGAGTACCTGCAGCGGGCAGGAAGCGCCGGGAGCCCGGCGGTTTCCTGCTGCTGCCTGGCTGCCGAGGCAGAGCTGGCACCCTCGTGCCTGCCGGCCCCGTTGCGTTCTGCTCCCCCGGGAACGGGGCTCTTACACCCGCAGCTCTCCAGGCAAAAGAAAAGAAAAAATAGCCCGCGGTGGGTGAGGAATAAAGGCAACGTTTGGGGTGTGGGGACTGCTTACAGTTGGATTCAGCTCTTTTTTTTTTTTGAGCAGCGGCGATCAACCGTCTCCAAGTCAGCGTTTCTGGTCTCAGTTTTACCGTTTTGACCTTGTTTCCTTGCCCGTGCGTGGTTCTTTATCCCCTCCGAGCAGATGCGCTCTGCTGCGTTGTGAAACTGCTTCCCCGAACGCTGCGGCGCTCTGGAGGCTTTGGGAGGATGCTGTCGGTGCCAAGTAAACTGAAAATGCACGCCGAGGGTGGTTTTTTTTCTCAAATTTTCACCCCAAAAAAGCCCACGGAACCTTCCTGTGATAAAAGCTGCCGGGACTTTGTTAGAGTTGAGTTAAAGTTGGGCTGAGGACTCTGTGACCGGCCCCGGAAAGCCGGCCTTCCCGGTACTCCTCTGCCCTTGTTCCTTCAGCGTAGCTCCCTTGTGCGCTGCTCCATCGCAGGAGAGCGACGCAGGTGGAGTTCAGCTGCTGGGACGCCACCGCCGGGCGTTACGGACACGCATCTGGAGTCAGGCCGGGGCCCTGAGTTCCTTCCCTCGGCTTCTTCCCCCTTCTCCTGTTGTGTTCAGCGAAAACAAGCTGCTTCGGTTCTCCCTCCCTGCGTTTTTACATCCCGTTTGCTGGTCAGTGTAGTTTTTGTGCAGATGAAGGTGCCGCTCGAACGGCTTTCTGTCTTGGTTAAATATTCCACGGGTATTTCCCTGAAAAGTTACAAGCCTGAGGTTGATCTGCGTGGGGTGAGACAGCGGGATGACTTCTTCGAGCCTTGACTAAAACTAGCTCTTGTCCCTGCCCTGTCATTTAATGGTGGGAGTCTTTTTTTTGTCCCCAAAGCCAATTTCTAACCATCTGGGCGTGGAAACTCTTCTTACAGAGCACACTTTGACTTGAAGTTCCTAAAAAGCGCGACAGTTCCTGTAACATCGGAAGCAAAGCAGTGTTTTAGTCCACTCCGCCTGTTCGGTACCTATCTGCAAGTTTCTTTTGGTGTCACAAAGTGGTCAAATGATTTCCTTAAAAGCGAGGAGCTGAACCCGTGGCTCTAGAGATTCAGCAGGAGCGAGGTGAAGCGGCTGCGTTAACTTAGGCTGAAACTTCGGGGCAAGTTTCAGGTGTTGGTTCTTCTTTTTCACCGCGCTGTGATGCCCGTCGCCTCCTGTCACCCCTCACCTGTATCGTGGTGCTCCTGATAACAAAAATCCAGAGCCTGGGGGTGAGCCTGGAGGTGTCGGGAGCTGCCGAGCCAGGCTCCTGAGGGAGGAGCAGGAACGTTTGCGCCCCTCTTCCGAAGGTGGGAAGGGAGCTGGGACTGAGAAACGAACCCCGAAACGAACCACGAGTGCTGTGCTTTCGGAGCCCTCTCCACCAGCACGAGGTAACCACGCTGGGAAGTTTCCTGCCCTTCCCTTGGGGAGCCGCTGTTTCAGGTGCTGGTCGCTGCCTGGTCCCTGAGGTTACCGCCTGTCTTCGAGCTTGGGTGTGCAGCCGCTGAGCCTTCGCTTCAAAACCCAGCCCCAGAAGCCGAGCGGCAGCAGTAAGCGAGCTCCTGCCTCCGCTCTGAGGCGGCGGCGCAGAGGGATAGCGAATCTGAGGAAGTAACGGTACGCGAAGCCTTCGTCACCGGAGGGAATTAAAAGCTGATGAGGCTTTATTTGCATCCCAATCGGTGGCAGTTGTGCAAGCGCGGCAGCGGAGCGAGGTGCTGCTTGATGGCGAAGCACGGCTGTGGAAATCGAGGCAGCTCGCAAACGAGCTGCCAGCTCTCCCCTGCTAACGAGGAGTTAATTAACTCCTCTGCTCCTGGCCGTGCTGCGTGAGGCCAGCCGGCGAGTGCTCTGCAGGTACTGCCTGAACCCGGGCTGGAGCCTTCGGCGCCGAGCAGCACCCGAGGAAATGTTTTGAGGTGGCGGGGGGCCGGGTGTCCGTCTGGCTCTGCGCGTTGAAGGAGGAGCCTGCGGGGGGGGAGCTCTGCCCTGGCTGCAGGTTGCAGGTGAGGGGAAGGCGCCTCGCTGCTTCGAATAATAATCATTTGCGGAGCTCCTTCGTTTGCCTTGCAAACTACCCCAAGAGTCGGCGTTGCTCTTTGTATTTTTGGACAGGCTGAGCCCTCGAGACCGTGTTGGCTGCTTTGGTTTAGCAGGCCTGAGTTCCTCAATTACTCAAACCGTACCTGGGGCAGGAGTTAATTCTGGTGTCCTTTCCTCCGGGCAAGCAGGCAGGGGTGGCTGTCGGAGCTTCCACGCTGCGAAGCAGCACACAAAGTTTGTTAGTTTTATGCAGCGACACAAACTCGGTCTCTGCTAACGGGCTTAAAGTAGAAGAGGGGAGGCGTAGGTTGGGCATCGGGAAGAAATTCCTCGCTGGGAGGTTTGTGAGCACTGGGCAGGCTGCTCAGAGCTCTGGGTGCCCCGGCCCTGGAAGCGCTCGAGGCCAGGCCGGACGGGGCTTTGGGCACCTGGGTGGGTGTGAGGGGTCCTGCCCACGGCAGGGGCTGGAACCAGGGGTCTCAAGAGCCCCCTTCCAGCCCAAACACTGAAAGCAGGGGGAATTTAATTCCCGTTGATCTGGGGGGAAGTCGAAGCTGACCCAGTTAGCCCCAAACCTGTTGCTTCCGTTCAACTCCACGGAAGGCGGAGAGGCGAAGCTGCGATTTCTGGAGGATGCCAGAGCCATCTTGGGAGCCTCCGTGGATCTGGGCACGGCGTGAAGTCCTGGGGGAGCCGCGCTTGGCACGCGGAAACGTGATTCAACAAAAAACGGAGTAGAGCCTGCTGCAAGCCAAGCTTTTAAATGGGAACCGGACTTCTCATCTCGTCTGCGTGGGGTTGGCGTGTGAGCTGCCGCGTAGCGCCCGGCCCGGCTGCACCCAGGTTCATGTTACCAGCTGATAACATCCATTAGCCTGGCTTTAACCCCCCCCCCCCGGGAGGGGGGGGGGCACGGCTTTGAATCCGAAGTGACAGATGTTGTTCGTGAACGCGAATCTTGGTCACGTCTGAGAGTTTCCTAACTGCAGGACGAAGCATTTGTTCTCATAACCTGAAGGCTGCGGGGGTGGCCAAAGGGAGACCAGAGCACAGAGCAGCTTTTTTCTGCTCCGCAGCCTGCTTGCTCGTCGTGGTCACCACGCCACGAAGGGCTCCCGATGAGACGTTATTGATCGCTCCCCGTCTCCGGGTGCTGGCGGTATGTGCCTGCAGCTGGTGTATTTCGAAGATGAGGCATTAAATCTGGGTTGTTTGCGAGTTCTTGGAACGTTTTGAGCTCTGACAGTTGGAAGTGTTGGGATAAAGCGGCTCTCCTGGGTGGTAAGTTGAAGGAAGGGACTTGTGCTGGAAGCGGCGAGGGACGTGCGTGATTTCAGCAGTGCTCTAGCACCGGCCCTTCCCCCTGTGTGTTCTGCTTCTCTGCCTCCTTCCCCCACGCCCTGCATCAGACAACCAGAATAAGCTCTGACACTTCTCCCAGGTGGGAGAAGCCCCCTTTCCTAGCAGACAGGAGAAGCAGAAGCTAACACCCGTGTGCTAGGTAAGACACCCGAGCAGGAGCTCCGAGGCAGCCCGGCATCCAGTCCGTGCACCAGGAGCACCGTGTGCTCCCCTCCTCGCGCGAGGAGCTGGTGAAGCCTTGGTGCTTAATCCTCCTGGCAGCGAAGCTGCTGCTGGAGGTGCTTTGGGGCCGGGCACGTTTGCCTGCCCGGCCCCAGGGCAGGGAGGGTTGGGCACAGGGAAGGTGAATTGTTTTTTTTTAGTCCTGGTCCCCGGGAGCTCGTTGTGCTCATCCTGACCGCTCAGCGCTTGTTTTTTCTTCTGTTTTGCAGAACAATGCCTACACTGCAATGTCCGATTCCTACCTGCCCAACTACTACAGCCCCTCCATCGGCTTCTCCTACTCCCTGGGCGAGGCTGCCTGGTCCACGGGGGGCGACCCCCCCATGCCCTACCTGACCTCGTACGGACAGCTGAGCAACGGGGAGCCCCATTTCCTCCCCGACGCCATGTTCGGGCAGCCGGGGGCCCTCGGCAGCACCCCGTTCCTCGGGCAGCACGGCTTTAACTTCTTCCCCAGCGGGATCGACTTCTCGGCTTGGGGGAATAACAGTTCTCAGGGACAATCCACGCAGAGCTCCGGCTACAGCAGCAATTACGCCTACGCCCCGAGCTCGCTGGGTGGAGCCATGATCGACGGCCAGTCCGCCTTCGCCAGCGAGACCCTGAACAAGGCTCCGGGCATGAACACCATCGACCAGGGGATGGCGGCCCTCAAGCTGGGCAGCACGGACGTGGCCAGCAACGTCCCCAAAGTCGTCGGTTCGGCCGTCGGCAGCGGCTCCATCGCCGGTAACCTCGTGGCGTCCAACAGCTTGCCCCCGGCTACCATCGCCCCTCCCAAGCCCGCGTCCTGGGCCGACATCGCCAGCAAGCCGGCCAAGCAGCAGCCCAAGCTGAAGACCAAGAACGGCATCGCGGGCTCCAGCCTCCCGCCGCCCCCCATCAAACACAACATGGATATCGGGACTTGGGACAACAAAGGGCCCGTGGCCAAAGCCCCCTCGCAGGCTTTGGTCCCCGCCATCGCTCAGCAGCCCCCCCAGGCGTCCCCCCAACCCGTGGGGCAGCAGATGACCGGCAGCCCGCCGGTGGCGCAGGCTTCAGCCGGGCAGCAGCAGCAGCCCCAGCCGCTGCCCCCGCCGCCTCCGCAGCCCGCCCCGCTGCCCGTGCCGCAGCAGGCGGCGCAGCCCGCCCGCTGGGTCGCCCCCCGGAACCGCGGCAACGGCTTCGGCCAGAACGGCGCGGACGGCGGCGGCGGCGGAGCGGGGCAGGCTCAGGCCGGCTCCGGTTCCGCTCCGTCGGAACCTCACCCGGTCCTGGAGAAGCTGAGGTCCATCAACAACTACAACCCCAAGGATTTCGACTGGAACCCCAAGCACGGCCGGGTGTTCATCATTAAGAGTTACTCCGAGGACGACATCCACCGGTCCATCAAATACAACATCTGGTGCAGCACAGAGCACGGCAACAAGAGACTGGACGCCGCCTACCGCTCCATGAACGGGAAGGGCCCCGTTTACTTACTGTTCAGCGTCAACGGGAGCGGGCACTTCTGCGGGGTAGCAGAGATGAAATCTGCTGTGGACTATAACACGTGTGCGGGAGTGTGGTCCCAGGACAAGTGGAAGGGACGCTTTGATGTCAGGTGGATTTTTGTGAAGGACGTTCCCAACAGCCAGCTGCGGCACATCCGCCTAGAGAACAACGAGAATAAACCAGTGACCAACTCCAGGGACACTCAGGAGGTGCCTCTGGAAAAGGCTAAGCAGGTGTTGAAAATCATTGCCACCTACAAGCACACCACCTCCATCTTCGATGACTTCTCACACTATGAGAAACGCCAGGAGGAGGAGGAAAATGTCAAAAAGGTAACTCCGTCGCCCGTCTGCTGGGGTCCCGTGGGGCAGGAGGAGGGCTGCCGAGCCGCGGACGGGGCCCGTGGCCTCAAGGCACGGGCTCGTGGGCGAGTTTGGGCCTCGGGGGGGGGGGCTTTTTTGGCTGGCTGCGCGCTCGCACAGGCAAGCTGCTGCCCAGCTGGGAGCAGATCTGCTGGCCAGATGGGTGCTGCCAGAGCTGGGCGCCGCCTGGCAGGAGCGGGGTGAGGAAGCTGGTGCCGGCCCTGCTCCCGGTCGCCTGCCCTTCGCTTGCTGCAGATCTCGGGCTTCCCCCAGCGCCGCGTTCCGCACAAAATCCATTTTCACCCTGCGGTCGGCTCCCGGGTCCGGATGGCACAAAGTAAGAGATTGGGGGGGGGGCTTTGGGGGACGGCTGGGCCGTGGAGCTGGGGTCTGATCTGCCCCCTGCCCCCGGTGGGACCGGCGTTTGGCAGATGTTTCCCACCGCTCGTAACACCTCCGCTTGCAGCAGTTCCTGGCCCTCCCCGGGCGATCCAGTCCTTAATTCTCCTTCCTGGCAGGAGGCTTTGCCTAACGCCCGACCTCAATCTCCCTCGCAGCAATTTAAAGTCCGTGAGCGCTCGTCCTGTCCCGTGGACGCGGCGCAGGTCGTTCCGTCCCTCTGGCAGCAAGTGGTAGGATTGGAAGCCGTGCCCCGCCACCACCTCGAAGCCTGCTGTGTCCCCCCCCCGCCGGGTTTGTTCACCGGGAGGGCTGAAAATTGTTCCCAAACCCTGGAGCTGGGAGGAAATTCAGGGAGCTGGGGTACCCTTGGGTCAGAATCCCCTGCGGCCGACCCGCGCTGCAGCGGGGACCCGCTGGGATTTGATTAGAGCAGTAATTAAAAATGAGCACCGGCACAGCTCGCGGGGGGGCTGCCAACCCCTCTGGTGGGCTCCGCACCCTCGGCCGTGGGGAATCTTCCACCAGCGGCTGGAGAACCGAGTCAGGAGCCGCGGCGAGCAGTGACCACATCTTCATCTTTTGTTGCTCTTTACTCGGAGCGTCGTCCCTACGAGCAGTGTCACCAAAGGTGGGCCCGACGTGGAGCCCCAAGCGTTCGCGGTGCCCGAAGGAAATCGGGGAGGAACGAGGTGCAAGGCACGGGGAGGGAACGACGGCTTCATTTTACGTCCGAGCTTGCTCTCTGTGAGGACCTGGGTGCGTTGGGTGACCTCGCACCCGAACATGGTTCGCCCGCTCTCCATCCAGCCTTTTCCTCCTTTATCAGAACGCGACGGGAAGCGTGGGCTGCGCGGGGCGCTGCGGGAAGCCCGTCTCTTCCAGCTACGTCTCTCCAGCCGTGCCTTGAAGCCCCCTCCCCAGCCATCCCCGTTGTTTTGGGGGATGCCCCCCGGTATTAGGGCCAAAGCAGCAGCAGCTGGCGGCCGCTCGGCGCCTCCTTCCCGCTGCTGCTGGAGCCGATTCAGCGCGGCCAGAAGAAAACCAGGAAAAAATCAGGAAACCGCTGGTGCTTTCGGAGAGAACTTGGTCGTTGGTCCCTGGGACCGGGAGGCAAGGAGGGATTCTTGAAGCTGCTCTTTGCTTTCTGCCGCTGACTCACCCCGGTGCACGCGGAGGGCCTCTGCCCTGTGACATCCGGCACGGGGGAAGTGACCGGGTCTCTTCTCGCAGCGTTTTGGGTCTTCCTGGGACCTCTCGGAGGGCTCTCTGCCGCGGCCCCGGGGACGCTTGGGGTTTCTGTGACCGGTGCGTGCCCTCGCTGAGCAGCAGCCGCGGGGTTTTGCGGGGTGGGCGCTGACGGGCGCCCTGGGGCTGCGGTCGGCAAAAAAGGAAAGGAACCAGGAAAAAAAAAAAACCAGCACCACGCTCTGCCTGCCTCGGGACACCTCAGCGAGCCACCTGGAAAAAAAAAGAGCAAGCAGAGAGCGGGGCTGGGGCAGCGGAAAGTTAAAACGCCGCTCTGGCAGCGGGCTGCGGCGCTGCCTCCCTGCCTGCTTTTGTGTCGGGGAAATCCCACTGCAACGAGCTCTTTGTCTCCACCACCGGTCCTCGGGTGGCGGCGATGTTCTGCGCTCCTCTTCCTTGGAGCCGAAATGTCTCCGCGTTTGGCTCGCTTTGAGCTCGGAGCGAGCTGCGGTTGTTGCGCCCGGCTTCCAGCTTGCCGAAACCTTTGCTCGGCAGTCTGCTTCCCGCTCGCTACCCCAGCGGCTGGGCGAGCTCTCGTGCGAGCCTGGGAGCTCTCGAACACCCTTCCGTGTGCCTCGCTGCTCTAGAATTCCCCAAAATCAGCCCCAAGAAGTCATAGGAAAAAATCTCTCGCTCGGGGTTGGTGCTGTTCCCAGGAGTGTCGCAGCGTGAAGGTTTCGGGCGGTGCTGGACGTGCTGGGAACCCCCCCCTGTGGTGGCTGGGACCCCGCTGCGTGCACGCTCCCGGGGACATCGGGTCTTTCATCCCCTTGCCAGGACTTTGGGGGGGCCCTGGGGGGATTTTCCTTGCGGGTTTCAGGGATTTGGGGAAGGGAACTGCCAGAAAAACGTCCTGCCCCTCCCCGCCGGCTCTGCCCGCAGCTGCCGGGAGCCGCTTGGGCTGGCGTCGAGTCGGGGCGAGCGGTGCGGGGCCGGGTTCCTTGCCGGGGTTGTGCCCCTCGAAACAGAAGGGCCTGGTTGGGGGTGGGCTGTTGCTTCCCAGACGTGCTGCGTTTTGTGCTGCAGCTGGCAAAAGAGTTCTGATAGTGGCTCGTGGCGCTGCCCCCCATAGCAGCTATGATTCGGGGAAACGAAGCGGTACCCTCTGAGGGGAGGGCCTATTTTCCGGAGCGTGGACCCGCGCTGTTCTCCTGCTGGTCGCCCTGGCCGGCGCTGTGCTTGCGTTTGGCTTTGCCGTCTCCCCAGGAGCGCGTTCCTGGCGGCAGGAGAGGTGAAGGTTGGTTTGTGGACGCTGCATCCGGGCACAGCCAGCCGCGACAGCGAGGGGACGCTGCCTGCACTCGCGTGCTCCCTTTTATCCAGCGATCCCGTGGCTGTTTGCAATTTCTGCTCCAAATCCTGGCCCTGGTAAAATATTTTTTTGAGTTGTTTTATGGACCAGGACGGGCAGCGAGTGCCCCTCGGTGACGCGCCTCGTTTCTCCCAGTTCAGTCCCAGCCTTCTCAGTCCTTTACGCGTCCGTGCTCGTGGTTTTCGTGCTCAGTAACGGGGTGAGCACAAAGCGTGCTGCTTACCCCGCCGTTTGTGGTGCCCCTGATCTTTCCTGCAAATACACGAAGCGTCTTCGTTACGAGTGTGCTGGCTTCAAGAGAAGGGATAAAAAGTAAGGCTTGGTTCCTCCTTCGGCCACTGAGCCGGGCGGCGTGCGGCTGGAGAATTCCCCGGGGGGTGCGGGGGGGTTTGGGGGCGCGAGGAGGGAGCGTAAGGTGCTGGCACCGAGGTCAGCAGCCACCGCCACAGGCCTTGTGGTTCAGGTTATTTTATTAACAGGTCAATTAACACTTATTTTATCCCTCAAAGCTGCTCAGTTTGTAACTGAGCGCTCATCGGCTCTCGTTTAATGACAGCCCCGCGCGCTGGGCACGGCTCTGCTCTGCCTCCTGGGCCCGGTGCAGGGGTGCAAGGTCTCAAGGCGTCGCCTAAAGCTGACCGGGATCCTGGGAGGACCGCCGAAGCGCATCGACGCGCGGGTTTGTGGCAGCGCAGGACACCAGCAGCAGCCTCGTGCACCAAGTTAGTGGGAAAATGGTCATCTCAGCCAGGAGGCGGCGTGTTGGGCGCTGTGCGACCGTTTCAGCTGCAGCTATTTGAGCCCTCTCATCTCCCCGTTCGTACCTGGCGGTGCCGGGTCCTTCAGCTTAACGACGCTCCGGGAAGCGGCACCTCCTCTCGCTTGGAATCTGCCACGCGCTGGCCTTCCGTGGCAGCGCCTGGTCCTCGTGCTGGAGGAGAAGGTGGAAGCAGATCTCAGCGTGCTGCCGGTGCCTGCTCGGCTCTCGCGTCCCCATCCAGCCTTCTCCTCTCCAGGAGCGAGAGCTGCAGCCCGGTGCCTCTGCAGGTAGAAACCTCCCTGCCCTTTTTTCGCCCGTCCCTGCTGCCCTCGTCCAACCCTTTCCCAGTTCTGGGCCGAGGAGCAGCTCGGCTTGCGGGAAGGCACGGCGATGGGGTCTGTTCTGAGCCACGTTTGCTCTGATTGCGGCCGTTTTCCGAGCCTTGCTTCTGATCGGTACCGGGCAGCTCGCAGCCCGTCGCTGAGGGCAGTGGTTGTTCCCACATGCATCGTTTGGTTTCTCTCAGCCGCTCAGACCAAATTCACGGCGCTGTCCAGCTGGTTTTTGTCACGGGGCCCTCCATTTCTTCACGCTTGGCTGCTGTTTTTACTACCTGGGATGGAATATTATCACCAGGAAACTCGGTCACCTCGTTAGTCGCTCCCTTCCCTATTTTTTTTAGCACAGTTTGGGAGTGCAGATCTCAGCGAAGCTCCCCAGATCCCCTGCACAGGGTTAGTCAGGCCTTACCATGGCACTGGCGCGGCGTGACAGAGCGCAGACGACGTGAGCTGCTGAAGGGTTGGAACCGTTCAGGTGGGAGCCCCCCCTCTTCTGGAGGGGCACGGGGCGCTCGTTTTCTGGTGCTGACCCTCGTTGTGTGAGCTGTGGTTCCCAAGTCATGAAACGCTTGATGTGAACCCAAATGAGGAGGAGCACGAGTTTGTTTTTTTTAACAAAAACCACCAAAAATCACCTTGTTGTGTCCGGTGTAGATGGGAACTTCGGCGCAGAGCTCGGTGAGCCCCTGCGAGCACCGTGGGACGCCGTCTGCTTGAACTCCGACGTTACCTGGTCCCGTCCCTTTGGTCTGTGCTGTGCCTTCCCCGCTCCGCAGGGTTTCCGCGGGGCGGATGGGTCGGAGCCGAGCGCCCCGAGCACCCCGATGGGGAGCGTGGGGCTGCACACGAGAAGCGCTGGCGGGCCCAAAGCAGCCGACGGCGGAAAGGTGGCAGGCTCCCCGTCCCCGGTGCTGCTGGGGAGCAGTGAGGACGCCCTGGAAGAGCACAAGGCAAATTTCTGTCCTTCCCAGCGCCTCGATGGGATCTGTGCAGCTGCTCCCTGCGCTCCGAAGCCAGCAGGAGCCCGCTCGCCCCTGCTCTCCTTTAAGCAAGGAGAGGCTCATCCACTGCAGCCGGTTCCATCGGGTGTGAAGAGGCCTGGAAAGATCCTGGGGGGCAGCAGCCTTTCTTCTTGTAGGGGTTGCGTGGACGTTGGGGGTTTGCTCCCTTAGGTTTCCATCCATAGCTGCGAAGCAGGAGGTCTCCTGCTCAGGCAAGGAATCACTTTTATTTGCGGTTCTCCCCTTGTCTCTCCTGGTGGTGAGCTCCTGCGTGACCAGGAGGTCGATACAGACTTGTCTGGAAGCTGCGCGTTGTCCTGATGTTCGCCCCTTCCGTGGGTGAGGCCGGCGAGGGTGCGACTCCTCTCTGTAGCTCTGACGGCTTCCTCGTGCCCGCAGCAGGAAAAGCTCACGGTTGGTTCGTAGATCAGGACGCGGGGCTGTTGGTGGAGCAGGTAAGCCCCACAAAAGCGAAGCCTGCTCCGTGGCTGTGCTGTCTGTGGCCGTGCCTCGGGCTGATCCTGCCGGGACGGCTGCACTGGGCAGGTCTGAGGCAGCAGAGAGCCGCGAGGCCTCGCGTCCGAGCCAAGCCGGCAGCCTGCCTCGGGGACAGGCCGCTGGGAATCCCGCTCTGTGTCACGTTACCTCGCCGGGATCGCGTCCGGGGTGCGAGGGGAGAGCTGGAAAACCAAAGGCCGTGCCGTCGCATCGAGCCGGGTGGGCTGCTGGAGATGTTGGGCAAGGTGCAGGAGCTCGGGGGGAGCCGCGTGGGTCTCTCGTGGCCGGCGTTTGCCTGCTGGCTTTGGGTGTCGTCGCCTGTCGGCATCAGCTCTGGGCGCAGGCTCCTGAGCCCTCCTCTTGGTGCTGGCTCCCCGCAGCAGGACCGCCTGGGATCTGTCCTCAGCCTGCTCCGCTCGCTCCTGCGGCTGGCGGCATCGGGGACCTGGCTGGTGGCACTGGGACCGCCGCGATGCGCCCCAAGCAGGGTGATGACGGAGGGCTTCTGCTTAACCAGAGCTCGGTGCCCGCGAGCCCCGCGGTGCTGCGCGAGCGACGGCAGCCGCTCTCTTCTCATCACCCATCCCTTTTGCGCTGAGGGATCGGCTGGAGGGAGGCAGGAATCTGCCCGTGCTGGCGTCTTTCTCCTGCTCCTCCCATTTAAATCAGCGAGGCGACGGCCCAGGCCTGCAGAGAGGCAGCCGGAGAGAACGCCAAGCTTTTTGGGGATCTCCTTCTGTGGCTGTCCCACGAGATCCGAGCCCAACGTGCGGCCGCTGCCTCCTCCTGGGCTTCCCTGCCGGCACCGTGCCCTCGCTGTTGGGCGCCGCAACGCTGCTGCCCCGTGGCACCCGTCCCGGTGGCGTCTGCGGCACGGCCGGGCTCCGGGAGCTGCTGGAGGCGCCGACGGAAGGAGGTGGTGGTAGCAGGGGGTGGTTCTGCACGGCGCTGGCTCGGTGCCGAGCAGCAGGAGGCTTCTGCAGGGAATACCGGGCTGAGGAAGGACGGCGCTGTGATCCACCCCGAAATGAAGGTGCTCGGGCACGTCCCCGCTCCCTGCTCTAGCCTGGAGGCACGGGGACATCTGGTGGAGCCTTTTCCAAGGGGGGGTGTCCTCTGCTTTGGAAAAGTCAGACTTCGGGAGGCCGTTTATTTGAGGAGGGCTGTCCCAGGCTGGCGGTGTGCCCTGGCCTCGGGGCTGGCCACCAACTCCACCCGCTCCTTCGGTAGGATGGTGACATCGGCTCCTTCCCAAGGCGTCACGCTGCCACCCGTCCTGGTGGCGCGGCGGGGACGGAGCGGGGCTGGCACCTCCGAGCACCGCGGGGAAAGCCACAAACGGAGCCCTTCTGCTTCACGAGCGTAGCCCCTGCCCCGGGTAGGTCTTCTGCGCATGGTGTCCCATCAGGCTGCCTGTCCCCGTGCTCAGGGAGGGCAGCGGGGTGCGGAGCAGCCCCAGCAGCCATCGGCCCGCGCAGAGGAGCTGGAGCTGGAGCTCCTTGGGCGCTGGCAGCTCCTGGCGCAAGGTATTGCTTTGAGCTGGATGCAGGGATCCCTTCTGGGGAAGGTTTCCAGGAATGGGTGGCCGCCCAGGAGCGAAGCTCTCACCGATTCCTTCCAGCAACCCGGGTGCTGCCCAGAGAGCTGCCGGGGGAGCCAGGGAGGTGAGCGGGCACCTTGGTCTCCGAGCTCCCTTCTCTCCGAGCGAGGCAGGCTCACCCGAGGGATGCCCGAATCGCCTTGCTCTGCCAGCACGCGCCTACCGGAGGTGTTTGAGGTGGCAGGGGCGGGCTTGGCATCCCTCGGGGCTGCAGGTGGGGACTGGCTTGGGTGGGAGGAGCTCGCTGGAGCCGAGAGCCAAGGTGCTTCGGTGCCCTTCCCGCGAGGGGCTGCGGGCACCCGGCTGCGCTCGGAGAAGCTGCGGCCGAGGGGCAGGGAGGAGCAGCCGGGAGGCTCCTCTGGCTGTGGACAGGTTTTCTTTTGGAGGTGGCGCCTGGGAACAAAGGTGTGGGCTGGGCAGCACCTCTTAATCCCTTGGGAGAGTCCAGAGCCGCTGGTGTGCGAAGCTGCCGGGTTTGGCTCGGCTCTAACCCAGCGGAGCCGGCGACACGGGGCGTTGTGCCCAGCCGGTGACACGGTGACCTCGCTGTCTGGTGCCGTGCTACCTCTTTGGCACGGTGCAGATGTTCGGATGGGGTCTGTGTGTGTGCAGTGCTGGAGGAGAGATGCAGGCGGGGTCTGCCGTCGGTGGGAGAGCCTCAAGCCCGTGAAATGCCACGGGGACCGGGCACAGGCAGCGCTCCACTCCCCCCAAAGCTGCTCCCCCGCAGCGTGGCTTCAGGCTTTGCCTCGGCGCTGGCTCCTTGCTCGGTGTCCTGCGGTGCCCAGGAGGATGGCAGCTCTTTGTCACCCCTCGCCGACGGCAGCCGCGACGCCAGCAGGGTCACCTCGACCGCCCTTCTCCCTCTTCCCCCACTTCTTCCGTGGTTCTCCCTTTGCTCCTTATTTCCCCCCCGTTCCTCAGCTGAACGTGAAGCCTGGCGCGGGGAGATCCCGGCGTTCCGCTGATGCGTGAGACCAGTGAATCCAGCTCTGGCTCAGCCCTGGTGGTTTCCTAAGAGCTGCTCGGCTAACCCCTTCTCTTTTTTTTTCCCCTTTTTCCCTTTGTTTTTGCAGGAACGCCAAGGCCGTGTCAAGTAAAAGACCGTTCCTCCCCCAGAGACTGCAGCAGAGGTTGCATCCCGGCTATCTCTCGGAGAGAGAAGGAAAGAGCAAAAAATATCCCAGCGAGAATTAGGACTTCTTTTTTTTTCTTAATTTCATTGACTTCAAAGTGACTCTTACAAACTTGCAGTTTAAAAAAAGAAAAAGTATTGGAATTTCACAAGACATAGGACTTAAAAAAATAATAAAAAACAACAAAAAAAATCCCTTCTAGGTAGAGCATAGGTAAAAAAAAAAAAAACTGTTCCCTTTCTTTTGGCTTTGGTTGTGATTTTGGAGCATACGCTTTGTTTTTTGTCTTTTTACTATGTTTTTCGGATTTTTTCGAGTCCGTAAGCGGCATATGCCTTTTTTTTTCTCTAATTTTTAAACCCCGCTGCTTCCCTTCCTTCCACCCCCCTCGCGCCTCCTTCCCCTGGTTTTGACATTTTGCACTTGGAACACCGAGAGCTGTAACATCCACCGCAGCCAGCGGAGTCACTTTTTTTTTTCTCCTCCCCCCACCCCCCCCCGGCCTGGAAGAGGAGGGATCCGACGAGGAAGTTGGGGTTTTGGCCTAAGAAGAATTGAGCAGAAATTGTCCACGAGGTTGCGTCTTAACAGGTGGTTCGTTTTTTTTTTTTCGCTCACCCTTTGTTACTCGAAAGCCAAGTACTCGGAGTCCTAAGAGATGTTCTGTTCTTGTGCGTTATTCGGATTGCAGATTGAGTCTGGGTTAATTTGGTTTGGAAGCTGAGAACAGCGGTAAAAAAAAAAAAAAAAAAACTTGTTTTGTTGACAGGAAAATGAATTTTGGACAACAAAAAAAGAAATATTGTAAAATGTGTAGTGAATATGTTTCTTCAGTTTCTTGTTAAGCCAACGAGGAATGGGCGTTGCCTTTCTTTTCACCATTAATCACTTCTCAATAATAAACGTGAGATCCTGTTGAGCATCACTGGTGTCTGCTGCTCACTCCGGCGTTCCCCCTCTCCCGTTGTTTTCCCTCCCTTTGCTCTGCAACTCGGGGTTTGCTGCTGCTTAATGCTCCTGGTGCCGAGCCTCACGGGTTCAGGGGGCTCCACCTTGCACACGGGGATCGCTTCCCAAGCCCTGCTGCCCCCTGGGCAGGAGGATGCTGGGGTCTGGGGCTGCCTTTTGGGATTCGGAGCCCGTGCTTGCTGCCTGCCCTCCCCAGCGTGAGCTGTGCCTCGCCACTGGGATTTGTTCCCGTTTCAGGGCTCGGCTGGGGATCACCCAGCTCCTTCCAGCTACGCGGCACGCAGCCCCCAGCTCCTATCCCTACCATCACCCTTCAGAACAGAGCCCGAGGTCAGGAAACCAAAAATCCCAATTTTCTTCTTCTGGCACAGCCACGTCTCCTGCCCGGGCTGGTAACAGCGCGTTAATTGTCAGTGGTTAACGGGCTGTCTCGGGGGAAGTCGAGCTGCCCTGGAAAGCAGCACTCGGGGAGCAGCTGGAGCCGGCCAGATGCCTGCGCAGCCCCTCCTGGCACCCCTGCTCAAACCCTGGCTGTGCATCGTCATTTTGGGGGGTTGATTTTCTGGGATATGTTCCTGCTTTGGACTCAATTCTTTACGCCTTCCCTCCAGAGGAATTCCAGTCTCTGGGGGTCTTTGCTTGATTTTCCTTCCCCGAGCTGGCTGAAGGTGCAGGATCCCTGGGGGTGTCCCCGGGTGTCTTCAAAGCTGGTGTAAAACCTTCACTGCCTGCAATTAAATAACTACCTGCCCGAACCCCTTACTGACCCCGCAGCACGGCCCCGTGCTGGTATTGGTGCTCCTTTGGGGCTCTTCCCTTAAGTTTGGCCCCAAATGGGTCATTTTGTGCGTCATGCCTGGCTGGCGGGGAGACCTGCAGGTTTGTGCGAGGGAAACCGAGGGGGTGGCACCAAAACTGGGTCCGACGCGAGGTGTTTGTAACCAGGGATTTAGGGAAGGAGCTTTAGGTCGCTAAAATGTGGGGAAAAGGTTTTGACGTGCCTTAATCTTTGGGGGATGCTGCTGAAGGTTTGGCTGCCTCGAGGAGGTGTCTGCATGGCAAACTTTAGGATACTTGGAAAAAGCGGTTATAACTGGAGACCGCGCCGGCAAGAAATGCTCCCCATGAGCATGGCACGGGTAAGAGCAAAAAGAAAAAAAGCCATTTTACTGCTCCCATTTCATTGCAAAGGCAAAATATTTGCACGTCCCCTGTAGGCTGTGTGGGGGAAGCCCCCGTGCCCTGGTTTGCCCCCACGGCCGTGCTCCCTCGGGGGAGGCGAATTCCCTGTGGACCCCCAGCAGGGCAGGGAGCTGGGGGCCCGCAGAGCAAAGGGCTTGAAAGAAAATCCCCGGGGGCCGGGCGCTGCATAAAGCATCGCGTAAATAACCGTGCAACGCCTCTGCACATCGGGGCAGGGCCGGGGGGGGTCCAAACTGCCCCGAGGAAGGGGCTCGGCTCTGCTGCAGGGGGAAACAGCAGCCCTAAGGGCTGGCAGTGCAAACGCAGAGAGCCCTGCGGACGGTCGGAGCACCCGGCGGCGTGGGGAGGACGCAGGGGCACCCCCGTGCAGGACCTGTCCATCGGTGCAGCGCCCGGCCGGGTGCGCTCGCAGCCGACTGCTGGGAGCGGAGAGGATCCGGGATTGCCACGCGAGGGCTCCCGTGCACCGCCGCGTGTGGCTGTGCACCGCTGCGCGCCGCTGTGCGTGGTCCTGCATCGCTGCGCGTGGTCGTGGGCATTGCTCGGCGCTGCTGCTCATGGTCCTGCATCGCTGCACGTGGGCATTGCTGTGTGCGTTGCTCAGCACCACTGTGCGTGGTCCTGCATCGCTGCACGTGGTCATGGGCATTGCTGTGTGCGTTGCTCAGCACCACTGTGCGTGGTCCTGCATCGCTGTGCGTGGTCGTGGGCATCGCTCAGCGCTGCTGCAGGTGGTCCTGCATCGCTGCACGTGGTCATGGGCATTGCTGAGTGCATTGCTCAGCACCGCTGCGCGTGGTCCTGCATCTCTGCACGTGGTTGTGGGCATCGCTCGGCGCTGCTGCGCGTGGCTGTGCATTGCTCAGCATTCCGTGCAGGATTGTGCACTGCTGCGCACGGTCGTGCATTGCTGTGCACCTCTTTGCGTGGCTGTGCATTGCTCAGCACTGCCGTGCAGGATTGTGCACTGCTGCTGCGCGTGGTTGTGTGCATTGCCCGGCGCTGCTGCGTGTGCTCGTGCACTGCTGCGCGTGCTCGTGCATGGCTGTGCACCTCAGTGCGTGGCTGCGCGTCGCTCAGCACCACTGGGCTCAGTTACTGGGCCTCGCTGGGTGGAGCTGGGCACTGCCCTGCACTGTTTCGTGTTGTTGTGCGTGGCTGCGCATCGCTCTGCACCCCTCTGCATGGTTGTGCACTGCTGCGTGGGGCCGTGCGCCACCCCGTGTCCCCATCCCTGCAGGTCCCCATCCCAGTGTCCCCACCCCAGTGTCCCCGTGGGGATGGGGACCCATGGGGGGAGAGTGACATGTCCCCGATATGGGGACACAGGAGGAAAGGGACACAGGGGGATCTGTAGGGAGGGGGACACGGGGATGGGGACACAGGAGGACTGGGGACTGATGGGGAAAGGGACACAGAGGGATGGGGACCGGCAGGGATGGGGATCCCATGGGGGCAGGGACACAGTGGGATGGGGACACAGGTCTTGGGGGGAGTTTGTGTTTGTGGGTAATGGGCTCGGGGAGTCTTGCCCTTGGGGCTGGGGCTTGGGGGGTGGGGGGCCGTGTCCCCGTGTAATGGGGTCTTTGGGGCCATGTCCCCAGGTAATGGGGTCTTTGGGGCCATGTCCTCAGGTAATGGGGTCTCTGGGGCCGTGTCCGCCGGCCGTTCCCGGGGGCTGCAGCCCCGCCGTTCCCCGGCAGAGGGCAGCGGGTGCGCGCCCCCCCCTCGGTGTCCACAGGAGGGGCCGGGTTGGAAACGAAGCTGCAGGTGACAACTTGGGGACATTGCCATGGCCCCTGTGTCCCCCCCCCAGCCGGAGCCATCGGGGCAGCGCTGACACCCGAGGGGATGCGTGTTGTCCCCCCGCCGGGCTCGGGGTCACCGCTGTCCCCTGCCACCGTGCCCCAGCCACCCTCAGCCTGGGGACATCCTGGGGACACCCTCCTTGGCAAATGTCTGCGTCCCAAACGGGTGCTGGGGACAGCCACAGGGACACAGGGACACAGGGACACCGGGTGCTGTCCCCCTCTGTGTCCCCACTCCGCAGGGGCTAGCACTGAGCCCAGCACGGGGACGGCTGCGGTGACATCCCCAAACCGGTGCCAAGGGGAGAGGCGGGGGGGTGGGGGGGGACACGACAGCACCCGTCACCTCTCGCGTAGAAAGTGAAGTTACCGGGTCAGTGGAGGAGGAAAAACATTAAATAAAAAGCGGGGAGAAAGCAGGCGGCAGGTCGGCTTCCGGCCCCGCGGCACCTGGCCCGCAGCTGCGGCCCCGCTCGGTTTGGGGGGGGAAAGGAGAAAAGGGGGGGGGGGGCCGGGGCCAGGGACGGGGGACAAGGGACAAGGACAGGGGCCAGTGGCCTTCAGCCTTGCCCTGCAGCATCCTCACCAAGGAGCCCATGAGCATCCGCGGCTTGTGGTGGGGTTTTCCACATTGGGTGATGGATTGGGGGAAGCTGCCCAAATTTGAGGATTTTTGTGTTTTATTGCGTATTTCTTTTTGTTGTTGTTGTTGTTTTAAACAAATCCCCAGCTGCCGGAGTCAGGGGGTAGGGGACAGGCAAGCAAAGGGCAGCACCTCGGCATGGGGGGGTTGCCTCTCTTCCGACCCCCCTCATTGTGAAAGCCACCTCCTGGTGGCCTGCCCAGGGGACAGCCGGTGACAGCCGCCTCTCCCAGGGGACCCCCCCGCGGCGTGGGGGGCACCGGGTGTCCCAGCGCCACCTGGCCTCAGTGAGGAACCAGCCCTCGGGGGCTGCTCGAGCCGGGTTTTGGGGAGGGGGCTGGGGTGGGGGGGGGGCTTGGGGTATGGGATATGCAGGGGGGGGGACAAAGGGTCCCCCAAAGGGTCCCTACAGGGACGCAGCTCCAGGAGAGGACGGGGGGGGGGGGGGCCCTTCTTGCCCCTGCCCCTCACCTGGCACCTGCTCGGGGCGGATGGAAACTGTGTCAGAGGAAGCAGGGAGGGGGCCACGCTCCGGGGGGGGGGGGGGAACCAGCTGGTCCCTGCACCCTCACCCCCGTTATCCCCATCACCTCCCCACCCTCCACCCCAAAAACCCCAACCCGTCCGTCCCCAAACCCCCTCGTGCCTCAGTTTCCCCACTCGGCCCGCTGGCTGCTGCCCCCGGGGGGGGTGGGGGGCTGCAGGAGGGGGTCCCTTCGCCATACCCATTATGGGGGGG
>NC_048915.1:2596966-2599102 GCF_011077185.1 Oxyura jamaicensis
CTTGGGGATTCCACCAGGTTTAGCGACCCCGGCGCGGCCGGCCCCGTGCCACCTCCCCCCCCCCCCCCACGCTAAGGACCTCTCCTGGTGGCGGGGGGGGATTTTCTCTGCTCTCCCCGCAGCCCCCAAATCCCCCGGGGAGAAGACGCGCTACGACACCTCGCTGGGGCTGCTCACCAAGAAGTTCGTCCACCTGCTGAGTGAGTCGGCCGACGGCGTGCTGGACCTCAACCGCGCCGCCGAGGTGCTGGGGGTGCAGAAGCGGCGCATCTACGACATCACCAACGTGCTGGAGGGCATCCAGCTCATCCGCAAGAAGTCCAAGAACAACATCCAGTGGATGTAGGCGAGGCTCTCGGGGGGCTGGGGAGGGGGGGTTGGTTTTTGGGGAGAGGTGGCTTCGGGGCCGGGGGTCCTCACGTCTCCGCCTGCAGGGGGACGGGGATCTTCGAGGACGCGGCGGCGGCGGCCGAGCGGCAGGCGCTGCGCGGGGAGCTGGCCGAGCTGGGCAAGGCGGAGAGGGCGCTGGAGCAGCTCCTGCAGGACTGCGCCCTGCAGCTCCGGCAGCTGACGGACCACGAGGACAACCAGAGATATCCTTGCTGCCGGGGGGGGGGGGGGGATGCTGGGGGACCCCCCTCCGAGTCCCTTTTTCTCCTTTCCTTATCCCTGCGGGGCTGTCCCGCGTGGACTGCGGGAGGTTCTGGGAGGTCGGTGCTTGGTGGCAGCGCTGTGGGACGGGGAACTGGGGCCGCCCCGCTCGTGGTCCGGCTTTTTCCTATACCTCGTCCCTGCCCACGCTGGCGTACGTCACCTACCAGGACCTCCGCACCATCAGCAACTTCCAGGAGCAGACGGTGATCGCCGTGAAGGCTCCCCCCGAGACGAGGCTGGAGGTGCCGGATTTCAGCGAGGTGTGTGTGGGGGGGGCCAGGAGCTGTCCCCCCAGCAGCGGGGTCGGTGCCGGGATGCTGCCGCGCCTGCCCCGTGCCCCGCGGTGCCCTCTGACCGCTGCAGCCCAGCATTGCCCCGAGCGCTTTTGGGGTGTCTCCGTGGGGCTGTTTGACCCCCGGCGGGTCCTTTAGGGGTGGTGGGTGCGGGGTGATGCCCTGATGGGACCTCGCACAGGTTGGGGGCAGCGGGGTGGGCTCTGGGGCCCCCCCTGGGTGCCCCCTGAGCCCTGCTCTGCCTGGCCAGGACAACCTGCAGCTCCACCTGAAGAGCACCAACGGCCCCATCGAGGTGTACCTGTGCCCGGAGGAGATCACGGAGGACAGCCCCACCAAGCAGCACGGCGTCCCTTCTGCCGCCACTCCCCCCCCGCAGGACAGCAGCACCCACCCCTCCCTACAAAACGACCCCGAGCCCCCCGGCGCATCCCCGCAGCCCCTCCGTGGGCACCGTGCCCCGTCCTTGTCCCCGTCCCTGCCCCTCTCCAGCCCGGGGGGACCCGGCTCGCTGCTGGAGGTGGGGACGGGGCTCCTGGGCTCCCCCCAGCACCTCCTGCAGCAGACGGAGGACCAGCTGCCCTGCGCCCCCTCCTACCTGGACTCGGGCCCCTTCGTCACCTTCTCGCCCCCCCTGGAGCAGGACGACTACCTCTGGGGGCTGGAGGACGGCGAGGGCGTCAGCGACCTCTTCGAGGCGTACGACCTGGGGGAGCTGCTGAAGAACTGAGCCTCTGCTCCCCGATGCCATCCCCCCCCCCGCCTGCTGTGTACCCCCAAACCCTGTTGGGTGGCTCTGCCTCGGTCGTTGGTTGTCACCTGGGGGGGGGGGTTTGGGGGTCCCAGGGCCGGTGCTCCCCTCCGTCACCCCCACGGGCTCGCGGGCTGCTGGCAGACCTGGTGTAGGGGGGGCGTAGGTGCATGGCACAGGGTTAGGGGCACCCCAGCCCCCCCGGGCAGCACAGAAACCCCTGCCCAGAAGGGGCTTTGCTGTGTGTGTTTTTTTTTTGGGGGGGGGTCGCGTTGTGGGGCCGCTGCGCTTGCTCCCCGGTCCCACTGGTGCTTCAGGGTGGCGGCCGCTTGTCTGGGTGGCGCGGGGCACGGTGCAGCGCAGCTCTCCTGGGGTTTGAGCCGATGGTTGGAAACGCCACCGAGGTGGTGCCCCCCCCCCCCCCCCCCCCCCCCCCCC
>NC_048915.1:2599202-2611506 GCF_011077185.1 Oxyura jamaicensis
GAACTGGAGCTTAATGGGCAGGAGGTGGTGGGGACTGGGGCGGGGGGGGGAGCTGGGAGCAGGGCAGGGGGGGTTGGTGTGGCTGTGCCGGCGGCAGAGCGCGGTGCGCCGCGCCCCCCTTGGTCCTTCCCAGCTGCGCCTCGCACAGGCAAACCCAAGCTTTTCCCTAATTTTACTGCTTTCCCCTTCCCGGCTGGGGGGCGCGGAGGCTCGGCCCCCTCTCCCCACGCTGGGATCAACCCGGAGCCCGTTTCCTGCGCTGATTTTTTCCCCTGGGTGCCGGGCACTGGGGCTGGATGCGGCCGCTCGGGTTTGGGCTCTGCACGGCCTCATCCCGCAGCAAGGATGCGCCGGAGGGGGGGGGGGAATAAATCCTTCCCCGGCCCCATCCCTCCCCTTGGGAACTTCGGGCAGAGTTCCTCCCTCCGGGCTTTTCCTCCTGTAAATTGTACCTTAATTATTGCACTGTATTTATACGGGACCCACCTTCGGCACGGCGCTGCCGAGGGTTTCTTTGGCGTTTTCGGGTTTTTTCAGCGAGTGTATTTAAGGCGGCCGTCCGCGAGTTCGCTCCCCTGCGGGTTGGCTTGGACGCGGTGTGGGTGAGGACGTGTTTGGTCGTGGGAAAACTCGTGGCACTTGGTGTTTTCTGCTCGGGAGGGGATGAAATGGAATAAAACTTCCGAGCCAGACGGGGCTTGTTTTCCTCGAAGAAGCAAAGCGTGGCAGTGTGCTCCGGGGGGAGGCAGGGGGCTTCGCTTTTACTTTTGGTGGGGGGGGGGGGGGGCCAAACTGGGGTTTTGGGCCCCGGCCCCCAGGGGGGGGGGGGGGAGAGGGGGGGGGCTGAGACGAAGCCACGGTCGGAGCGGAGCAGCGAGTGTGTGGCCAGCAGCAGGGCCCTGGGGTCAGGATGTGCGGGGTGCGCCCGCTTTAGGGCAGCTTCGGGGGCTGCGGGGCCGTGCCCGTGGAGGGTCCTGCCCCAGGCCACCAGCCCCAGGATCGCTGGGCTGTGCCCTGGTGATGCCAACGGTGGGGGTGAGGTGGTGACACCCGGTGGCACCCGGTGGCATCCGGTGCCCTGCCATGCCCTGGGGCTGCGTTGCTCATCCCGTGGGGTCTGGCGTGGACAGGAGGAGGGTGAGTGGCACAGGGTGCTGGCCCCATCCCCGAGGGGCTGCGTGTCCCGGAGCAGCTGGCGGTGTCGCAGCCGTGCCCCCCCCCCCCCCCCCCCGGCGGGCCCCCCCCCGGCCGGCCGGCGGGGGGGGCGCCCCCCCCACGGGGGGGCGGGGGGGGGGGGGGGGGGGGGGGGGGGGGGGCTCCCGAGGCTGGCCCACGCTGCTCTAAGTCCCTGCCCTGGGCTGGCCGCAGGGGTGCTGGGGTCAGCCCCCCCGTACCCCAAGGAGGTGCGTGGATGGTGGGGGGGGTCCCAGCCAGGACCCCTTGGGAGCCCCCAAATTCCTCCTGTTCCCCTGCAGCGCAGCAGTCCCACCGGGGCCACAGCCTCCTAACCTTGTGCCTGCCAGATGGGGGCTAAAGGGGGTGTGTGGTGCCCCCCCCATCCTTTAAACACCTTCACCCCCTTAGGAGGAAAGAGGAGGGGGCTCTGCCACCCCCTGACTGCCCCAGCAGGGGGCTGCTTGGTGCAGGGATCCTGCGGGGCATCCTCGTGTCCTCTGCTGGGAAACCCAAAGGCCCATTAAAAAAAATAACAATAATTAATTAATTTATTGTCCTTGCAGCAAATCACCAGGTAAAGGGCACCCAAAATCCAGCTCCTCAGCCCTGCATGGGCCTGGGTCAGGCAAGCGGCTGGCAGGATGCGGAGCCCCCGCGCTGCCTCTCCACGGCAAAGCGGGGTGCTCCAGAAGTGGCTCCGTGTCCCTGTCCCTCCCCTCCTCTTCTGCTTCTCCTTTCCTGCTGTTTGCCCTCAGATTCTCCTTCCTCAGCCCCCCTGGCCACCCCTCCGTTCCTCAACCCCACTCCTCCTTGGCTCTTGCTTCTTTTTTTGGGGGATGTTTCCGAGCAAAGCCTCAGGGCAGCGCTGGAGGCACCGAGCGGGGCGCGTGGGCTCTGCTCCTTGTGCACCGAGCCCCCCTCCAGGGCCAAGCAGGGCATGGAGACAGCCGAGTGTTGGGGGGGGGGGGGGGGGATTTAATCTGGATTTAATTCGGATTTAAGGCTGAGCCCTTGTGCACCCAAGCCAGCCCTTAGGGGACACCTTGGGTGTCCCCATCTCTCCATGCCCGCAGCAGCCCCCGTGTTGCGGGGAGGAACCACCCTGCCCTTCCCACCTGCTGCTTTGCCCCCATCTCGTGGGCTCCGTGGGGCCTCTCCCCGCGTGGGGGGGGGGCTTCCGTGGGCCCCCCCGTCCGGTCCCAGCCTGACAGCGGGGGTGCGAGGCCGGTGGGGGTGCACGGAGGGGTTCCGCACCCTGGGTCCCCGGTGCCGCAGACGGAGCCCCCCGCGCATCGCTGGTGCCCCGGGACGGACCCTGCTGGGGGGGGGGGTGAATGCCGAGGGGGGGGCACCGGGGTCGCTTCGCCTTTAACGGGCGGGCGGGCGGCGCTGCCCACGTCACGGCGGCGGGGAGGGAGCGAGCGGGCGGGCGGGCAGAGGGAGAAACTCCCCGGTGCAGCCCCGCCGGCCTGCAGGGGATGGGGCGCTGAGCCGGGCCCCGGGAACCCCGGTACCCCCCCGGCACCCCCCGGTACCCCCCTGCCCCCCCACCGTCCCCCCCACGGCCCCGGGACGCTCAGCAGCTTCCCCGGTGCGCTCCCCCCCCGTGCGCTCCCGGTGCGCTCCCCGTGCGCTCCCCCGGTGCGCTCCCGGCTCAGCCCCCGGTGCCCCCCCGCTTCCCCCCCGGTGGTCCCCCCCGGTGCCGCCCGCACCATGCCCGAGCAGATCAGCGTGGCCGAGTTCCTGGCCGTGACCGGCGAGGACCTGAGCTCCCCGGCTGCCGCCGCCTTCGCCTCCAAGATGCAGAAGTGCCGGGGGGCGGTGGGGGCTCTGGAGGAGGTGAGCGGGGCTTGGGGGGGGGAGGCTTGGGCTGCGCTTCCCCCTGGGGACACCCCCTGCGCCCCTATCCCGAGCCTCGGGCACCCTGTAGTGCTGGCCCTGCAGCTGGCACCCACCTCTTTTCCTTGGGTTTCTATTTATTGGGGTCCCCCCCGTGCCCCGCTTTGCTCCGAGCCCCCCGGGATGCCGGCCCTGCTCGGTGCAGGGTTCGTGTCCCTCGCTGCAGCCCGCCCCGGTTTTCATTTTTCACTTCTGCCGAGGGCTCGGCCGCTGCCGGCGTCGTCGCCGATGGCTGGGGGGAAAGTGGAACCCGGAAGGTTTTTTTGGGGGGGCTGCTGTTTGTGCAGCCCCTCTCTGAGCACTCGGGGATGCGGGGTTTGTTCCCCTGGCGCTCGCCGTGAGCCGCTGCTTCGAGACCCTCCAGCCGGGGCGGCCGTTTCCATCCTCCCCCCCACCACGCATTTTCTTGGGGCCAAGGCCTGCAGAAATGGGCAAAACCTCGCCGTTCCAGCTGGTTTCGTTTCCAGCTCTGGGTGCTGCCCAGGGGCTGGCTCCGTCCCCGGGGCTGGGCTCAGCATCGGCCCCGTGGCTCAGGGCTATGAGCTGCTGCGCCCTGAGGGGGTTGCGGTGTCCCTGGGGGGGGTCCCGTCGCTTTTAAAGCTGGGGTGGGATTTTTAGCCCCCCCAGAAGCCCCAGCAGCATTGACGGGGCTCGAGCAGGGGTGGCGGGGTGCACTTATCCCCCTCTTCCCACTCCTGCCTCCAATAGAGGCTGCTTCCAGCTGGTCCCGCGTCCTTTGCCAATTCCTCTTAGCGAAGGAATGGCTTTGAAGGGGAGCCAGAGCTCTTGGGGCCGGCGAGGGCCCCCTCGGAGCCCCGGGGGTGGCGGGAAGGGAGCCCCCCAGGCTGGAAACCCAGCAGTCGATGGTGCTGAGCATCCCGGGCCCCGCCAGCACGTGCTCTCCCCTGGCTCTGGTTCTTTCTCTCGGCCGGGAAGGGGGAGGCAGCTCCAGGCAGGAGGAAGCGGCAGGAATTTCGTTTGGCCGCTCGGCTTCCCTGGGGAGGCTGCGATTTAGGGGAAGGGGGACGGGGGATTTGGAGGGGGGAGAGGGTTTACTTGGGAACGTTCCAGCGAGCGTGGATGAGTGCCGGGACTTGTGACAGCGGCTCGGGTCTTTGGGGAAGAGGGGCCGGGGGGGGGGGCACGTGTCTGCCAGGGGGCTGCGGGGACCCTCGGGGGAGCCGAAAGGCAGCCAGGCCTTCGACACCCAGCGCCCCGGTGGAGGGGAAGAGGGAAATCCAAACAAACAAGCCCCAGCCCTGTGCCGCCGGCTGATCCTCGACAGGGCGATAGCATCAGGCAAGGAAAATAAACAGCGGCTGCTCTGGGAGGGGGGAGCCCTGCAGGGGGGGGGGCTGGGGCTTTGTGTCACCGCCTGTCCCTGCCCCACATCCATGCCGGTGCTTTGGGAAGCCAGAGGGTGCTCAGCGCTGCTGGATGTGAGCCCAGGTGGTGTCTGCTGGGAGGAGGCAGCATGACCCCCCCCCCCAGCACCCCAAAGCTGTGCCGAAGCAGGGTGCTGAGGACAGGAGGCCGTGGGACCACCGAGGTCCCCCCAGGTGTCTGAAGCTGCGCCGTGCCTCAGTTTCCCCTCCTGGGATTACAACGGGCTGTCCCCTCCCGGGGGTCTCGTGTGATTTTTGGGGTGCTGGGGGCAGGAGCCCCATCCCGTGGGGACGTTGGCTGAGAAATAAAAGCCGGGGAGGGGACCCGAGGGCAGGCCTCCGGTGTGAGCAGAAGGGCCGCATCCTGCCCGCGGTGGCGCTGGCTGATGGAGAGGTGTCGGTGCGGGATGGCCGGGCAGAGGCCGCGGAGCTGGCGGCCGCATCCTGCGTTGCCCCATCGCAGAGTAAACACGGCGTCCTGCCCTGCTCTGCCCTTTGCACCCGGAGCGGCCGCATCCTGCCCCGGCGGCAGCGCTGCCTCCAGCCCCCGGCCCCATCGCGGTGCCTTCCCCGGGCGGCACGGCGAGGGGGGGAGTGAAGAATGGCCCCCATTGAGCCGGGCGAGGAGGAGTGCTCGGGGTCCCCGGGCGGCTGCGGTGCAGGTGCGGGTCTGTCCCTCCCTCCGTCCCCACAGGGACTCCCTTGTCACCACCGCCGGCTGTGCCGATGTGACCCCTTCTCCGGGCTGTCCCCCATCCCCTCTCCGTGCCACCCCACCTCCAGCATCCTTCTGGGCCGTGCTCCTGGGGGGCTGCCCCAATCCGTGGCACCGGGGCAGCCGCGTCCCCTGGCTGTGCGGTGCCTGCGTGCATGCCGAGCATCCCGCCCTGCCTCAGTTTCCCCTTCCCGAGGCTGTGCCTGGCCAGTTTGCCCGCCCGGGGCTGCTCTCGGGCAGCACCAAGGCCTCCATGGGGCAGAGCCGTGCATGGGGGGCTCATGGTATCATCTGCTGCGTTCCCCCCCCCTTCCCCGAGGAAGAAGGAACCTCTGCCCTGCAGCACCTCTCCGGAGAGCTTGGGGCACTGGATTTAGGGCACAGAGGGGCACGGGAGGCTTCGGGGCACCCCAGCATCCTCCTCCTTGGAGAGAGACCCCCAAGGAGAGGGGGGGGGTTGTTGGCTTCTGCCTCCCCTCCCCACTGCCTCGTCCCGGCCAAGGCTGCTGGGCAGCACCTCGTCCAAGGAGGGGCCTCGAGGAGAGAGGCGCCGGAGCCGGGCTGACCCCGCTGTCAGGAAATGGGCCTTGACATCAGCCCGAAAACCTTCGCTGGGAGAGCGAGCGTGAGCCTCTGTATCGTAATTCCTCGGCGGTTTCATCCCTCGCCCTGCTCGGCCGTTCACGCCCTCCGAATATTTCCAGCCTGTTATCATGCCTCTGGTACCTGCAGCGCAGCCAAGGCGCCCTTAACCCTTTCCTGCTGCGCGCGGCTCCGGCTGCCTGAGCGGGGTTGGGGCCGGGGTCGGGGTCGGGTGGTGTTTGCCCCCACGCTTGGCACAGGTTGGCTGCGAGGGCGCCGTGCCCACGGCGAGGGGCAGAGCGGGGACGGTGTCAGGGCATGGGGCTGGGGGGCTGCCGTGTCCCTCGGGGTGGGATTTGTGTTGTTTAGGTCCCTTCTGGGCTGCAGGTTTTGGTTTGGGCTCTGCCGTGCGCGGAGCTGGGGACCTTCGTGTGCCTCTGGTGCTGTGCCCATCCCACGGGGGACACGTGCTGGCGCAGCTGGGCCAGCCTGGCGCATCGGCGCTGCGTCACGGGGCTGCCGTCCTCCTCTCCCTGCTTCAAACAACCCCTGGGAGAGCCACGGAGGCATTTTCGCAGCTGCCGGGAGCTGCTTGCTTCCAAACAGACGCTGCCCCCAAACCTGGCACCCTGCGCCGCCGCCTTGCTCCAATGTCACCTCCCCGGGGCCATCGGCACCGTGGGGACCGCAGGGCTGGCAGGGGACCGGCCGGGCACCGCGGCTGCGGCGTCTCCAGCACCGATCCTGCACGGGGCCGGGCGCTTCCAGCTCCTGTCCCCGGGAGCTTGGCTGCTGCCCCGCACATCTGTGTGGCAGAGCAGGCGCCCGGCCAAAGGAGCCCTGTGTGGCCAGGGGGACGGGGGGAGCGGCCGCCCTCCCCCCCCCCTCAGCAGCGCTGACGGGGGTTTGTTCCTTCGCTTTCGCAGAGCCTGGACGGGGACCAAGCCGTGCTCCAGAGAATAAGGAAATATGTGAAAGCCATTCACGTCTCCGGGCTCAGTAAGTCGGGCTTCGAGAGATGTTGGGCGTCCCCGGGCTGCCGCGGTCACGTCCTCCCCCCCGTGCCAGCTGCGGGGTGGTGGCCTTTGGGGACACGGGTGCTCGCAACGTGCTGGGGTGCCAAAAGCTGGCTGAAAAAGGGGTGAAGATGTAAATTTGGGGAGGTTGCGTAAGGAGCATCGCTGGTGTCCTGCTCTGCTCCGAAGGGACAGGGACGTGGGTGCGGGTGGGACCCGCGATGGGACCTCCTGGGGAAGGGGGTCCCGCAGGGCCACCCCGCTGCCGTCCCCGCCTCACTGCTGTTGTCCCCCCGTGCAGCCCACGTGGATAACGAGGAGCAGTACAGCGAGGCCCTGGAGAACTTCGGCAACAACCACCTCTCGCAGAACAACCACGAGCTCTCCACCGGCTTCCTCAACCTGGCCGTCTTCACCCGCGAGGTCACCGCGCTCTTCAAGAACCTGGTGAGCCGCCGGCCCCGCGGGGAGCAACCTCAGCCTGCCTCCCCCGTCCTGCTGGGGCCGAGCTGGGGAGAATCTGCACCATGCATCAGGATTCGGGGCAGAAACCCAGCACAGCTGCCCCCCACCGCCGCAGGAGGTCCCAGATCCCACCCCATGCTCGGGGATGCTCCTGGGCCGCCCGATGCCCCCTCCGCTGGATTTTCCAGCTCCCTCCCAGCTCTGCTGGGGACACCGACGCTGCGATTTGCCGTGCGGTTGGGGCTGCTGGTTCTGTTTTTTTTTTTCCCTTTCTTTCTTTCTTTTTTCACATCTCTGATCTCGCTTGCCAAGAAGTAAATCAAAGCCACGCTGAGCGCGCAGCGGGGCCGTGGGGAGCCGCAGCCGCGCGGGAGGCAGCAGAGGCGGCTGGAGCCGTCCCCGCCGTGGGAGGGGGTGGGGGGGGTGGGAGGGGGCACGGCTCTTCTCGGGGTCTCTTCTCTCCAAACTCATCTCCTTGCTTCGATTTGTCGAGGCTCTGGAAGGGTTTGATAGCGTGGGGGGAGAGCTGGGCTCCCGGGGGCGTGCTGGATGGGAACTGGAGGGAGCTGGGTCGGTGCAGCAAAGCCTTGGGGCATCCCCTGCTGGCTTCTCGCTGCCCTCCGGTCCCTTTTGAAGCCCCCCCCTAAAAAAAAAAAAGGGGGGGGGGAATTTGTAGCCTCTGGCTCTGCTGAAGGAGCGGACTCCTCGCTGCTGCCCTTCCCCCAGCAGGAATTCCAGATTTCACGTCCTCCTCTCCCAGTTTACCCCAGCCCGGGCCTCCCCGCTCCTCTCCTCCCCATCGCGGCCATCGCGGCCCGGCCGCAGCCCCGTGCTCGGGGGCTCCGTGGGGAAAACGTGGCGGGGAAGGAGCCGAACCGGTTCCCTGGGCGAGGGCAGTGCCCGCGCTGCGCCTCCCCCGTGCCACGTGCTGCAGGCGTGGGAACGGCCGCCCGCAGCCGCCCCTGCCCCAAACCCTCCCCGGGAGCCACTCCGCAGCGGGATCGCGGTGCGGAAGGATGGGGCAGCCCCATTTCCCGGCTTTTGGGGCCGGATCCTGCCCCAAAGATGGGTTTCCAACCCCCCCCCCCCCCCGGGTGGCGGGGGGCAAAACCCCTGGGGGGACTCTGAAAGGAATTGTAGGGGTTCCTCTCCGATGCAGGACGCGGTGTGCGCAACAGCCCCGCGTTGGGTGCTGCCCCGTGGGGACCCCAGGGTTTGGGGTCAGACGGAGAGGCACCGGGATGGGAGCAGGCTCCCGTGTCCCCTCCGCGTGCCACAGCGCTTTTGGGGCTGTCCCCGGTCCCCCAGCCCGGGCAGGGGGCGCTTTGGGAAGCCCTCCTCGACGTCAGGAGGTCCCAGCCCGGTGGCACTGCCGGCTGCCCGCCGGGTGTCTGTGCCGTGCCGCGGGGAGGACGGGGCCGGGGCGGCGATTTGGGGGGGGGGAAGGAGAGCAGCTCTGGTTCTGGCAGCCGCGGCGCTGATGTGGTTTGTGGGAAGGGCCCCGCGTCAGACATCTTGCAGCCAGCTCCAGCAAGCCCCAGCCTGCCCCTGCCTGCAGCCGGCCCCGTTTCCAGCCTCTTTAACCCTTACCGGGGCAGCGATTTTACTGGGGACGGGGGGGGGGGGGTCCAAGGCTGGAAAAGGACGCGGAGCTCCTGCTTCCCGACCTGCCCCGATGCGGGGACGCCCCTGGGGTAACCCCGTCCCCGTCTCTGCCCTTTCCAGGTGCAGAACCTGAACAACATCGTCTCCTTCCCCCTGGACAGCCTGCTGAAGGGGCAGCTGAAGGACGGCCGCCTGGTGAGACCCCAGCCCCGGTTCCTCGGCTGCAGGTGTCCCCTCTACGGGGACAAAATGCAGCCCTGGGGACGCGGCTCGTGGCAAAGTAGCGACATCCCTGCGGTATGGGGACAGGGCAGGGCGCTGGCACAGCGACGCAAAGCCAAGCCCTCACTTCTGGGACGCTGCTTTGGTGCCACCGGGGCTGTGCCCGTCCCTTCGCCTCCCCTGACGGCTGCCGTCCTCTCTCTCCTCTCGCTGCAGGACTCCAAGAAGCAGATCGAAAAGGCCTGGAAGGATTACGAGACCAAAGTGTGAGCGACCCCATGCCCGGAGCAAAATCCCCCTAATCCCCACCGCGCACAGAGGTGTTTTGTGCGGGGCTGCGGCCAGGCTCTGGGCCAGCCTTGGGAACGCTTCCCCTGGTCCATCCCAGCGCAGCCCCCTGCCCCATCCCACCCCCTCTGACACCTCTGCAGCTCCCTGGGGACCCCCCCTCTTGGGCAGGGCCGTCCCCGGGGTCCCCCCTCCTCGGGCAGGGCTGTCCCCGAGCCGTCCCCTCGCTGTCCCGCAGGGGGAAGATGGAGAAGGAGAAGGAGCGCGCCCGCCTGGCAGGGGTCATCCAGGCGGAACCGTCCGCGGCGGAGCTGGCCGAGGACATGCAGAAGGAGCGGCGGCTCTTCCAGCTCCACATGTGCGAGGTGGGGGCTGTGCCGGGGGGCTCGGGGCCCTTTGGGGTCGGGGGGACGCAGGGGACCGCTGTGGCCGGAGCTGCACAGGGTGCTCAGTCCCCGTCCCCAACACCCAAGCAGTCCCACGTGGCGCAGCGCAGGGCACTCGTCTGTCCCCGTGTGTCCCCGTGGGGTCCTGGCTCGGGGAACCTCCCGTGTGTCCCCCCCCCCGCCCCGTGGGGCCGTGTCTGCTCCCTGCAGGGTGCGGGTCCAGGTGGGATACCCTGCAGGGAGCACCGGGGTGTTGCACCCACGTCCTCCGGGTCCCGATCCTACACCTCCTTTGCCAAAGCAGGGGCTGGCATTTGGGGCAAAAAGCGATCCTTTTGGATGAAACCCTTGAAAGCTGCAGTTTGGCTTTGCAGTTCTGCCCTACTGGCAAAACCAGAGAAGCTCCCCAGGTCCCCAAGCACAAGCAAAGGACAGAGACCTGGTGCCAGCCCCCCCCCCCAGCCCCTCCCCACCCTCCAGTCCCGGGCTCTCCCCCGTCCCCTCCCCTGTCCCCGGGGCTCCCCGGGGGAGCAAAGGGCAGGGTGCGCGGGGAGGAGGCAGCAGCGCCGCAGCGGGGTCGGGGCTGCTGGCTTGGGGCTGGGGCCAGATGAGTCAGAGCTTTGAATAGCAGCACTGTGAAATAAATAACAGCGCGTGGAAACGCGGCCGGCCGGGAGGGGCCGCTTCCAGCAGCGCCTGCGCGCTGGGTGCCCGCCTGGGATCGGGGCACCGGGGGCTTTGGGGCTGGCACGTGTGCGCACGCCCTTGTGCACGCGGTGGTTGCTGCTGCCTGGGCTGGGGGCGCGATGGGTTTCCACCCCACGGGTGCTCGGTGGGGCGCAGCTCCTCGCCGGGGGGTTCCCGCGGGTGGGTGGGCGCGGCGGGACCCCCAGCAGGGGTCTCGGCAGGACAGTCCCCTGTCCCCACCACCTCGGGGCATGGGTGGCCGGGCCCACAAAGCCCCCTTCGCCCCTCCCCGTGCGCCTCCTCGGCCGCGTTGGGAGCTGCCCCTCTCCATCCTGCTCCCCTACCCCTGGTGCTCCCCCCAAGCAGAGGAGACGTGGGGTCCCCCGGGAGCTCCAGCACGCCCCGGGGCTGTCGGGCGGTGGAAAGCCCCTGCAGCTGGAAGCTGGCCGCCTTCCCCTCCGCTCGCCTCCCAAAACTCTTCGGAGGGAGGCAGGGAGGAGGGCGGCCAGCCTCCAGCTGCGCGGGGCTGAGGCTGAGCTCGCCCCGGGGAGGCTCCAGGCTCCTGTCTCTGCATGGGGCTCGTGTCCCAGGGGTCTGGGTCTTTCCGCCTGCAGGTGAGGGGCAGGTTTGATGTACAACATGATTCAGTTTTTTTTAATTTTCATTGTTTTTTTTTTTTTTTTTTTCCTCGGGTTCGGGTTATTTATTAACTCCAGAGGTAACACGCGGTGGGAGAAAGCGCGCCCGGCTGGGAACCCTGGGGGCCCGCCTCGGCCCTTGAACTTTGCAGGGCTTGGAGCGCCTCCAGCTCCAGGTTTTCCGAGGGTGGTCCCCGGCGAGCTGACTTCACACCCCACGTCGTGGCTTCTTGAAACCGCGCCAGCGTCACAACCCACGCGGGGAAGGGGGGTGAGGGCCGGTCCTGGTCCCCGCCGCCTAACCGGCTGCCTTCTCACCCCCCCCCTCCAGTACCTGCTGAAAGCCAGCGAGAGTCAGATGAAGCAAGGGCCGGATTTCCTGCAGAGCCTCATCAAGTTTTTCCATGCCCAGCACAAGTAGGTGCCCGGGCTCGGCTGTCACCTCCGGGAGAGCTTGAGGGGGGGTTTTGGGGACACCTCGCTCCCTGTCCTGGGGGCTGAGCGACCCCACGGAGCTCCTGGGGAAGGTGCTGGGCAGGACCCGACGCTGTCCGGTCGGGATCGTTGGCTCCGGGAGGTGCAAACGTGTCCGTAAGGGCTGGGGGAAGGGGCTTGGCCGGGGATGTAGCCGATGATTTGGTTTCTGGGTGGATTTCCAGGGATGAGTTCAGCCGAGCGGCTCCGCCGGTAGCCTCGGAGCGAGGGCGTTCGGGGCAGGGGGGGGACGTCCCCCTCTGCCCTCGCACCCCTGCGGCTCTCGGGTGGGGAAACTGAGGCAGGGAGGGAGCGGCGGCACTGGCCACGGGCGTGCTGTCGGCCGGGGAAGGGACCCAAAGAGCCCCGGTGAGATCAGCTTGCGTCGAGCAAGAGGCCAACCCCGTGCCCCAAACACCCGCAATATTTGGGGTGTCCGGACCCCACGGGCTGGACGTGGGCTTTGCAGCAGCCCCTCCACGTCCCAGCAGCTGGGGGGCTGCAGAGCAAGAGCAGCTCCTCGGGGTGTGTGTATGTGTGTGGGGGGGGGCTGCCGCGTCCCCCCGCCACGCTTTCTCTAAATAAGCTCTTTTTTTTTTTTTTCTTTTCCCCCCCCGTTTTCCCCATTTGCATCTTAATGGCGCGAAATCAATGCCCAGTTTCTTCCAAGACGGCTGGAAGGCTGCCCAGAACCTCTACCCCTTCATCGAGAAGCTCGCCGTGTCCCTCCACGCGGTGAGTCCCCCAGCACCCCCCCCCCCCCCCG
>NC_048915.1:2611606-2616341 GCF_011077185.1 Oxyura jamaicensis
CCCCCCCCCCCCCCCGGGCTGTGTCCCCCCACCCCAGGACAGCCGCGGTCCCCGCTCCTTTTCCAGCTCCACCAGGCGCAGGAGGAGGAGGTGAAGCAGCTGACGCAGACCCGCGATTCCCTCCGCAGCCTCCTGCAGCTGGACAGCAAGGAGGTGAGAGCCTGGGTGGTGGGCGCTGAGCGGAGGGGGGTGGCCTTGGCTGGGGGACGGGGGGGGCAGCGGGGAAAGGGGGGCTGGGGAGGAGCAAGGCAGGACGTCCGTGGAGGAGGTGCGGAGGGAGATCTACAGGGAGATGGACATCCGTGGGAGGACGTCCATGGAGATCTACAGGGAGGAGAACGTCGATGGGAGGTGATCTGGAGGGTGGAGGACGTCCATGGAGGAGATCTGGAGGGTGGAGGACGTCCATGGAGGAGATCCACAGGGATGAGGACATCCATGGAGATCTGTAGGGTGGAGGACATCAATGAGAGGAGATCTGTAGGGAGGAGGGCATCCATTGGAGGACATCTGTAGGGAGGAGGACATCTGTGGGAGTAGATCTATAGGGTGAGGACATCAACGAGAGATCTCTAGGGTGGAGGAGAACATCAATGAGAGGAGACCTGTAGGAGGAGGACATCCACGGGAGCAGAGCAGGAGGGATGCTCACAGGGGACAAAGGTCTCTGACTCCGTAATGAGGTCCCCCAGGGGCTTGGCCACTTCTGCCCCTCCCACATTGCTTTCTAAATGCTAATTTCTTTTTTTTTTTTATTTTCCTTTTTTTTTTTTTTTCCTGGTGAGCTCAGGAAAACCTGAGCAGGAAGAACTCCGGCAGCGGTTACAGCATCCACCAGCACCAAGGGAACAAGCAGTACGGGACCGAGAAGTCGGGATTTCTGTACAAGAAGAGCGACGGGTGAGGGCGGGCGTCGCTTACCCCAGCTCGGGCTGCGCTCGCGGGAGGCCCCGAGGTGGGCGCCTTCGGGGGAGGCTTTGGGTCCGTTACGCAGACCGTCGGGTGCTGTCGGTCTCGTCTGGTCTTAAGGAGGTCTAAAAGCTCGGAGGATGCCATTTTCCCCCGGTTGAAGGAGCCCTGGAGGTGGTGGTGGGGGTGGGCGGGTGTCCAGCTGCAGGTGGGGAGGGAAGGAGGGGGTTTGGAGGTGGCGCAGGGGACCCCCCGCAATGGGTTGGTGTCATCGTTGCGATGGGTTGGTGTCCCACTTCTTTTGTGGAGGCCCCCAGCAGGCTCTGAGGTCCGTGTGGTGCTCCCCTGGGTGCCCTGGCCGAGATGTGGGTCCCCAGGAACCCAGCGCCAGGTTCATCCTGAGCTGTGCTGCTGATGGGGGGGGGGGGCAGAAACGCCTTGTTCCTCGGGCACGGGGGCAGAAATCATCCTGCCGTGATGGGTCAGGGAGAAAAAACTCTCTTATAGCCCCAAAGTGTGCTTGTGGGAAGCACGACCCTAACTCCCAAAGCCTCTCCAGGGGCTGCTGGGGGCGGTTTGGGGTGGGTGGACGCGGTCAGGGATGCGCGGTGGGTCCTCACCCCTCCTGCTCTGGCTCAGGATCCGCAAAGTGTGGCAGAAGAGGAAGTGCGGCGTGAAGTACGGCTGCCTGACCATCTCCCACAGCACGGTGAGGGAACCGGGGGGGACCCTCCAGCCCCGTGCTCACCCCGAGGTGCTTCGTGGGGCGCTGCCGGCACGTACCGCCGGGCGCAGACCCCGCAGCGGTGCCCGGCGGCGCGCTGTGCGCCCTGAGCTGCAGAGCCCAATTTGTGCCATCCCCTGCTGGGTGCTGCCCCAAAACCCACCCGGCTCCGTGTCTCCTGTCCTTTGGGGACGTGACCTCGGCTCTAGGGCTTTCCCCCCCCCCGGAACCCCGGCAGCAAAGCCACCAGCGTGGGGTGGCCGTAGCAGGGGTTCCCTCGTCCCCCGCGTTTGCTGCGTGCTGGTGGGATGGGGGCTTTAGTGGGGGCATCCAGGGGGGTGTTGAGGCTGCAGGGGAGGCCGAAGAGGCTCGGAGTGATTTTGGGGAGGGGCTGCTGCCATCTGGGGGCAGAGGCTGCAAAATGCAGCCCCGGTCCCAGCCCCGTTCTGCCAAGGGAACGCGCGGAGGCTTGGAGAGCCTCTGTGTGCCCCCAAAGCGACCCTCTGGGGACGGCTGCTGCGTGGCCGGCAGTGCCAGGTCCCCCCTCCTCTAACCCCACTCCCTCCCCACGCCCCGCAGATAAACCGCCCCCCCGTCAAGCTGAACCTGCTGACGTGCCAAGTGCGGCCCCATGCCGAGGAGAAGAAGTGCTTCGACCTGGTGACGCGTGAGTGCCACCGCTCCGTGTCCTCGTGGGTCCGGTGGTGGGTCCCCGGGGACAGACCCTGGGCGGGCGTCCCGGGGCGGGAGGGGCGCACGTGACTTTTTTTTAAATTATTTTTTTACGGAGGAAGGACGAAGCCCTGCAAGGTGCTGGCTGCCTCGAGCTCCAGACAACAAGAGGTGGCAGCAGGGTGTCGGAAGAGCGGTGCGCGGCGATTTTTGCAGAGCAGCCCTTAGCAGTAGTTCCAGCCCCGTCCTGCAGCCTCGTGCAAATTGATCCTAAACGCCCCGTTCCAGCCCCTTTCTGCAACCTTGATGCGTTCCTAAATGCTCACCTTTGTCCCTGTCCCTGCAGACAACAGGACGTACCACTTCCAAGCCGAGGACGAGCAGGAGTGCGTCGTGTAAGTGCCGGGGCCGTCCCCACCCCACACAAGCGAGCCAAACTCCACGGAGCTTAAACCCCCCCCGTGGCTGCCCCCCGCGCGGCGCCGGCCCCGGTGCGTCCCCGCGAGGCCGCCCGGCTCTGCTCCCCCTGCCCAGGTGGGTCTCGGTGCTGCAGAACAGCAAGGACGAAGCCCTGAGCAACGCCTTCAAGGGCGAGCCCAACGGCGGGGCGGCCTCGGCGGGTGGCGCGGCGGACGGCGGCGTGCAGGAGCTCACCAAGCTGGTCATCGGCGAGGTGAAGAACATGCCGGGAAATAAGCAGTGCTGCGACTGCGGGGCCCCGGGTAGGTTGGGGATCCGGGGTGTGGGATGCAGCGGAAGGCGGCAGGGGGAGGGCGGGAGGTGATGCTGAGCCCCCCGCCCCGCTGCGCCCTGCAGACCCCACGTGGCTCTCCACCAACCTGGGCATCCTGACGTGCATCGAGTGCTCCGGCATCCACCGGGAGCTGGGCGTGCATTACTCCCGCATCCAGTCCCTCACCCTGGACGTCCTCAGCACCTCCGAGCTGCTGGTAAGCGGCTCCCTGAACCTGGGGGTCTGGCATCCCCCGGAAATCGTCCTCAGCTCGGAGGCTCCGGGGCTCCCAAACCTCCTGGGTGTGGGTTTCAACCCTCCTCCTCCTCCTCCTCCCTCCCGCTCTGCACTCTCACCAGCTGGCCTCGGTTTCCCCAGCTGCACTTTACAGCCCCCAGCGTGGTGCTCCCGGGATGCCGGGAGGGGGGGGGGGGGGGGGGCTCTGGGAAGTGATTGCTAATGGGGGGAAGATGCTGGCAGCCCCCTGGGACCTGCTCCCTGCTCTAACAAACTTCTGCTGGGAGCAAGGCTCATCCCTGGGGGAGATGGTGGATGGCAAGATGCTGGGCAGGTCCGGTGGATTCCCCTCTCCATCCTTCCACGATGGGGATGGGACATCCCAGGGCAAGCACGGCCAGGATTTTGGGGAGGGGGGGTGGCCCCTCTGTGCCCAGGGCTCGTCTCCCCCTGCCCCTCTCACCACAGCTGGCCGTCAGCGTCGGGAACACCCGCTTCAACGAGATCATGGAGGCCACGCTGCCCACGCAGGACTGCCCTAAACCCTCTGCCGGCAGCGATATGTGAGTCCGGCACTGCTGGAGGGGGGCACGGATCGGGCTGGGGTGGGGGGCTCCGTGTCCCCATTGTCCCCAGCCCGAGACCTGGGGGCTCCCGGTGTCATCGCCTGGCCGTCGGGACCTGCACCTCTTGCAGAGCTTCCCCCCGAAAATATGACTCAGGGAGGGGGGGTTCCCGCTGACGCCTCCCGCCCCGCAGGAGCGCGCGCAAGGAGTACATCGTGGCCAAGTACATGGAGCGGCGCTACGTGCAGCGGGGCGGCCGCGACGAGCCCCACCGCCTCTGGGATGCCATTCGCACCCGCGACCTGCTGGCCCTGCTGCAGGCGTTCGCCGAAGGACACGATTTGGCCAAGCCCCTGGCGAGCCCCGAGGGCCAGGTGAGCCCCGAGGGCCAGGTGAGCCCCGCGTCGCCCGCATTCGGCTCCTCGCCAGCGGCGTTCGGGGCTCGTCCCCGTCTCCGGGAGCCCCCCCTGCGAGGGATTCGCTCAGCCTCCGGGCTGCGGAGGGTCCCCGGGCTCAGCTGTCCTCTCCCACCCTCCCGGCAGGACGCGGGCGAGCTGGCGCTGCACATGGCCGTGCGCTACGCCGACAGGTCGTCCCTGCCGCTGGTGGACTTCATCATCCAGAACGGGTGCGTCTGGACGGGGGTCACGCCACCCGTGGTGTCCCGGCGAGGTCCCCGTGGTGTCCCCGAGGTGCCGGAGCGTCCCCGCTAGGATGGGGAGCGATGCTCGCAGGCTCTGGAGCTGTCCCGGCTGTGCGCAGGGGGACGCTGGATCGGGTGACGCAGGACGGGAACACGGCTTTGCACTACGGCGCGCTCTACAACCAGCCCAACTGCCTCAAGCTGCTCCTGAAAGGCAAAGCTGCCTTCACCACGGGTACGGGGCCGGGATA
>NC_048915.1:2616741-2631457 GCF_011077185.1 Oxyura jamaicensis
GGGGGGGGGGGGGGGCTGGGGAGGGCCGCATCCTGCTCCTCTGGGCAAGCGGGCAGATTTACGCCTGGCTCTGTGGCAAAACGGGGAGGGGGAACCCTCCAAATCTGCACTGAGCCCCAGGGAAAGCAACCCAAAAAGTTATCTGGGGGGGGCAGCAGGGCCCCCCCCCCCGTGCCCCCAGTCTCCATCCTTGGCCAAGCTGGGCTGGTTTTCCTACGGGACAGCCCCAACGGGAGCAACCCTACAAAAATAACCGGGGCTCCGAGGCCTGGGACAGCAAATTCCCCCCCCCGACTGGCAGAAAAGCCCCGGCTGTGGCTGAAAACCCAGCGTTCAGCCCCAAAAGGGGCTTGGCGGGGTTCCTGGTGGGGGATTCGGGTGTTGGTGTTGCAAAAGGGGATTAATTGTGGGTTTCAGGTGGGGGAAAATGACTTGTTTTTGGAGAGGGGGTGCCTTGGGCGAGCGAGCTGAGGTTTTGGGGGCTTTTTTGGGGGGCTCCCTGGGGCCACCCCGACACCTCGCTGCCTCGCCTTGCCCCGCAGATGACTACAAGGAGTTCGGCGTCAACTGCGAGAGGATGGCGTCGGAGATCGAAGACCATATCCTTTGGGGGGGGGGTTCTCCCGCTGTGGGGTCCTGCGGGGGCAGGCAGGAACAGGGGACAGGGGGTGGCGGGGACAGGGACAGGGACATCGGGTGTCCCTGCTCGCTGCCTGCAGAGGGAGCCCGGAGCCCGCACTAAAGGCTGGTGCTGAGCACCCCCAGCCCGGAGCACCCCAGGGACGGGAGCTTTGATACGGGGGTGCTGTGCGCCCCCCCCCCCCTCAGGACCCTGCTCGGGGACCTGCCTCCCTCCGGGGTGTGGGGACAATGGAGCATTCGTGTCCCAAACCCAGCTCCGACATCCTCACGATGGATCCTACTGGGGGTGCCCGTGTTTCCATCGGTCCAGCACCGTGCCCGGGCTGTGCCACGCTGCCAGGGACAGGGCCACCTCCACGTCACCCCCAGCTCAGAGCTTTGGGGTCTCCCCTTCGGCCAGGACCATCCCCATTCCCCCCCCCCCCCCCCCCGGGGGGGTTGGGGGCCCCCCGGGGGCCCGGCCCCCCCCCCCCCCCCCCCCCCCCCCCCGAGGGGGTGCAGGCGATGCCGAGGTTTCCTTGACTCCCCCTCCCCACATATCTTCCAGGAGCTGAAGAGCACGGACATGAAGTACCGCAACCGGGTGCGGAGCAGGATCAGCAACCTGAAGGACCCCAAGAACCCCAACCTGCGCAGGAACGTGCTGTGCGGGGCCATCCCGCCCGGCCTCATCGCACGCATGACCGCCGAGGTGCGCGGTGGGGCGAGGGGTCCGCGGCCCCTCCTGGAGGCTGCCTCCGTGCCCGAGGACCAGCAGGGTCCCGCTTTGGTGGTGCGGGTCCCGTTACACGGCACAAAACCCCCTCGTCCTGCTCCTCCTGCCCCATGGGGGTCCCCAAATCCGGTCCCACCAGGGGGGGGGCTCTGGATGGGTTTGAGCCCTCCGGCAAGCGCAGCGAGCAGGATCAGGGGACAGGGCCAGGGCGGGTGATGGACCACGGTGGTCTGCACCCAGCCAACTGGCAGCCCCCCGGGAGGCCCTGACGTGCCCCCCCCCGGCAGGAGATGGCCAGCGATGAGCTGAAGGAGCTGCGCAACGCCATGACCCAGGAGGCCATCCGCGAGCACCAGATGGCCAAGACGGGCGGCACCGTCACCGACCTCTTCCAGTGCGGCAAGTGCAAGAAGAAGAACTGCACCTACAACCAGGTGAGCCCCCCCCCGAGCACCCGGGGGACCCCAGCTCGTAGCCTGGGGGGGGACACACACCATCAGCATCCTCTGAGCCGGCCGCCCGCTCCCTCCCCAGGTGCAGACGCGCAGCGCCGACGAGCCCATGACGACATTCGTGCTGTGCAACGAGTGTGGGAACCGCTGGAAGGTCTGTACGAGGCGGGGAGGGGGGGCTCTGGGTCCCCCCGGCCCTCCCCTGTCCCATCCCTGGGACCTGTGTCCCCTGCAGCATCCCTGCTGCTGCCCCCCACCACCTCTGAGCCCCCCATTGTGGGTGCTGGTGTGGTGCCACTCGGTGCTCCAGGACCCATCCAGCGCCCACACCCCACAGGGAGCAGGCTGGCCCCAACTCGGGGGGGTTGTCAGAGCCCCCCAAAACTGCCCGGAGCGGGGGATGCTTATGGGGTGCCCCCACCCCACGCTCGGTTTCTCTTTTGCAGTTCTGCTGATGGCTCCCGGCGGGGCTGGAGGGGACACGGTGCGGAGGGGACGCGGTGACAGCACATGGGAGGGTGGCAGCAGCCCCCCCCAGTTCCATGGCACTGGGATCCCACAAGCGTCCCAGCACCGGGCGGCTTTGCTGGGGGAGATCCCAGTGAATTCCAGCCCTTTGTACTGGGAGCACAGACACGTCCAGCGAGAAGACTGGTCGGAACTGGGCTGCGGAGGGAAGGGCAGGGGGCAGCCTGGGCTCACATGGCTGGGGGGCAGGAGGGACGCTGCCCCACGGATGTGGTGCTGGGAAAGGGCCCGGCTTCGCCCCCAAACTCTCCCCTTCCCCTCCCCTGACTGCAGCTGGCAGGGTGTGGGGGGAGATGGAGTCGGTCGCGGCGGTGCCTGGGTGCCGGTGGGATGTCACCGCGTCCCCCCGCTCTGTGCCACACGGGGTGTCCGGCTGGCGTCCCCGGGGAAGGGGAAGGGACGGGGGGAGAGGAGTGGGAAGAAAACCTCCAGCTACAGCAATAAAGGCGTGAACTGTCACTGCAGCAAGGGCTGCTTTCTGGAGGGGGCTCGGGGCCCGTGCCTCAGTTTCCCCCAAAGGTGGGGGTGTGAATGTTCCCCCAGGCAGAGCTCAAGGCAGCTTGCACCCAGATTTGGGTGCCCACACCCCCGTCTCCGGGGTCCCCAGGAAGGGTCAGCCAGCTCCAGCCCCCTGGGAAAACACCTCGGGCTTTGGCGCTCATTAGCATGCCGAAATCCTTAATAAGCCTCCGAGGCAATTAGTTACACTTGCAAAGTGTGGCCGCAATTCAGGCACACGGAGGCTTGGGGGGGGGGGGCGAATAAAACATCGGCGGGACGGCGCGGCCACCGGCGCAGGGAGCAGCGGGGCCGCTTTGGGTGGGAACGGATTTGGGGGAAACGGATTTGGATTTGGGGAAACGGGGGATTTGCCCCCATTTTTTTTTTGCAGTCCAGGCTTTACGCTTCCCTAAGATGGTTGCAAAGACAAGGCTCGTGCTGAGCTGGGGGGTGTCGCGGTGCCGTTCGCTCCTGGCTGGATCCTTGGTGCCGGCTCCGTCCCCGTGCCTCCCGGAGCTTTACCTCTGGGCACTGCCTCGGCTCCGAAGGTGGCTGAGCAATACCAGAGGGAGCCTGGCCCCAGACTGATTTCCCAGATGCTAACGGAGCCCTGGCACCCACCTGCGTCCGTCTGTCCCCCAGAGACGTGACCGTGCCTCTAGGCAGCGCCGGGAGGGGGGGGGGACACAGGTGAAGGATTTATTGCGAGGGCTCTGCTCGAGATTCCCGTGCGGAGGCACGAAGCGGGCTGTAAATAACCCCCGGGGCAGCTGCTCGGTCCCCGGGGAGCTGGGTGCTCTGCGAAGCGGAGCAGGGCCAGCTGAGGGCACGGGGACCGCGGTGCGCAGGGGGGAGCTGGGGACAGGTCAGGGGGGTCACTGGGGCCATGAGGTGACATCCCCGGGGCTTTTCCCTCTGCCCCCACGTCCCCCAGACTGCTCAGGAGGGGAGAGAAACCCCACAGGTCCTTGGGGAGGGGGTGCTTCTATTGCCTTTTTATCAGGACTTGAGGGGCGCTGCCTCAGGCACCAAATGCTCCTGCTTCCCCTGCCCTGCCCAGCTCACATTTTGGGGGCACATCCTGGGGGAGCCAAAAACGCATCGTGTGTCCCCCCCCCCCAGGGCTGTACCACCGCGACGGGCATCGAGATCCCCAGAGGAGGCCGGCGCGGCTCCGGAGAGGCACCGCTGCAGCACATCCCGGCGGCGATGCTGCCCTTCTCCCCCGCATTTTTTTCCAGCCTTGACAAAAAGAAAAAAGGGAAAAAAAAATAAATAAAAAAATCAGTGCTGGCGGTTTCCATGACAACCCCATCCCCGGTCCTCGCACCCGGTGGGTGCCCAGCCGCAGGGCTGGAGCAGAGAGGTGGGGAAATCTCAGCCAGGGCTTGCAGAGCACCCGGGTTTCTTGGAAATGGGTCGGAGAGGCTGGGGATGAGTTGTGTCTGGGTGCCCCTGCTCCTCCGGGGACGTCCCCGCCACCCCCTTTGTCCCCATTTTGGCTTTTTTTCCCCTCCCCAGATGTTTTTCTGGAGAGGTTGTGCTGCGATTTGCAGCTTTGGAGGCTCGGGGTGGCCAGAAAACACACGGGGTGAGTTAAGGCACCGCTGGGGTTTCGGTGTGGGGTGAGGACCTTGGGGGGCTGCCACCCGGGGGGGGGGACAGCTCACATGCCTCGGCATGGCTGGAAACCCCCCGATGTTTACCCGCAGCTCCATCAGCAGTTGCATTTTCTCTCTCCTTTAAGGTCCGGAGGCTCTGCCCGGTGCTCGTGCCGTGGTCCCACGGGCACTGCCCTGCCTTGTCCTCAGGATGGGGCGCAGCCACCGCTCCCCCTGCCCTCCTCGCCCTCGTGGTGGGGTGGAAGAATGGCCCCAGAGCCTGACCTGTGCCTCAAAGCGTCCCCACCCCAGAGGCTGTTTTGCTCCAGGCTGGGGGGGATCAGGTTAAAGGGGTGTCCCGAAGGGAAAAACCTCAGCCCCAGGAGCTTTGCACAGCAGGCTGGGGGTGCACAGAACAAAGAGCAGACCCCAAAGCGCTGTCACCACCTCCCGAACCCCCTTTGTGGGGAAATCCCTCGTCCTTCCAAGGGCTCACAGGCTTTATTTTCACGTTGCTCGTGCCATCGCCTCCTGCTCTGGTCCGAATTCCCCAGCCCTTTTCCCCACGGGTACCCGCAGACGTGCCCTGTCCCCGTGCCGAGCTCCTTCCTCGGGAAGCCGAGGGATCGATCGGTAATTACCCACCCGGCACAGGTGCTGGCTGCCTCGCCAGCTCTCCGAAGCCACATGCAATATTTATCTGCACGGCCTCGCTGCTTGGCTGCTGTCAGGAGAAGGGATTTGTCTCTCCGGGGAAAACCGCGCCGCTCCTGCCTTGGCGTCCCCAGGGGGATGCTCGGCGGTGCGGGGACCGTGTGTGCAGGGTGGGGACAGCCCAGCACGCAGCTGCTCGGATGAGAAGTGTTATTTTTTTTTGCTTTAATTGCACCCAAAGCTCTATTTTTTCCAGCACAAGGTGCCTGCTGCCCGCGCTCTGGGTTTGGGGAGCGGGGATTTGGCCTCGGCGGGGCTGGATCCCTGGGTCCGGGGTGTCAGAGGTGCGGCAGGTCCCTAGATACCTGCCAGAGGGACACGGTGCAATCACACAGCACATCCCAGGCACTGAAAAAAATGCACAAATATGCATAAAGCAGGAAAAAAAAAAATCACTGAGCCTCCCAGTGCCTGCTCCAGCGCTGGGCTGTGATGCAAGATGAGCAGCTTCCCTTCCCCTTCATTGTTCTGCGCTGATTTTAGTGACTCAGCTGCTCCACGGCAGCTCCAAGAACAACACTGTGATCACCCAGAGCAGCCCTGTCAGAGATGCTCCACACCCCCAACCCCATTTTCATTGCACGGCCCCCACCACCCCAACCAGGTGAGGGCAAAAGCAAAGCTCAGCCCCAAAAAACCCCAAAGGTCCCCGCTTCCATCACCCAACCTCTGCACTCAGCCCGGGGCTGGGTGCCCCAGCCCAAACCCATGGAGCAAAACGGCTGACAGGGCTGGAGGGCATTTCTTCTTCTTCTTCTTCTTTTATTTTTTTTTTTTTCATTGGAAAAAATGTAGGAAAACACCAATCATTTTGTCACCTGCAACCTTTACAATCTAGCCGAGGGAAATGGTTCGTTGAGCTGCGGGGATGCAGTGCCCTAAAATCACCCCCTGCCTCTCCCCAGGCCTTTTGGTGATTAAATGCATCAGCGGAGACTTAACTGGACCCAGACCTTTGCTTCTGGGATGAAACAAGCTGCATGGAAAATTACAGGATACGACTTTTCCTGAAGACAACTCGGTGCCCTGTTATTTCCTAGCCAAGGTTTGCTGAGTCTGCAGCGCGCTTTGATCTCAGCCTTCCTAAAATCACAGCTCCCGGCAGGGATTTTTCTTTTTTCCTCCTTCAGCTGAAGAGGCAGAGGAGGAGGAACCGAGCAGCGAGCCCCAGGAACAACCCAAAAAACCGCCCTGGAAATGAGCTGCTCCGCGTCCCTCTGCAGCCACGTGCTCTTCCCTCCTGGGACCAGGGGGACGGAGGCGGCGGTGATGGAAACCGCTCTTGCTTTGGGTCCGTGGTCATGCACGGCAGCTGTTTGTCCTGCAGGACCAGGAGCAGCTTGTGCCCCCCTCCACGTCCCAGCAGCGACGAGAGAAACACCCCAAGAAATTAAGCAGATGCCCCTCGTCCTCCCCAGACAGCTCAATCCCCATCCCTGCCCTTCCCGCACCAGTAAATCGACCTAAATAACAAAGGCAAAACCGAGCCCGTGGTGGCTCCTTCGCCTGACACTTGTTTTCCTCCCTGCCAGGAGCTCTCAGGCACTTGGCAATTACGAGCGGCAGATTAATCTTTAGTGATCTAATGAAGTGCCACGCGGCTCCCAGGAAGAGCAGGGGCTGGATGTGCGCTGAATTAGCGCCGTTTGCCCGGGGCCAGGCGCCGGCTCGCGGGGCAGAGGGCATGGAGCAGGGGCTGGGAGCGCACCCTGAGGTTCCCTTGCCCTGGTCCTCTCTGTCCCACCTCTCCGATGGGGCAGGCTTTGTGCTGCAGAAGAGAAATGACATTTGCACGTTTTCCAGCCTGGTTTGCCCATCTCCAACATCCCCAAAGCATCCTTGCAGCATTGCGGCACCTCCTGGCCATGCACAGGACCTGGCTGACCGTTTCCTCTGGCACAAAGCTCCCCAGGTTGTCCCCACAGCTCTGTGCCCCTTTCCTCCAAGGTCCGAACGAGCCCAAAAGCCACGAGCAGCTGGCACAGGAGGCCGCATTCTTCCAGCAAGCTGCCTTGACTTGAGAAGTGGAAATATAAATAGCTCGTCCTGCAAGGCGGTGATTGCCCAGGAGCTGCGCCACCGCCGCCAGCCGCGCGCAGCAAAGCCATTACCCACAGCAGCCAATTTACTCCCGAGTCTGGCAGGGTCAGCGACCATCAGGGAAGCAAATGCTAATTAATTGCACTCTGCAAAGCAGCCTGGCCGTGCAGGGCATGTAATTAGTGAGTTAACTGCAGCCACTGCTGCTCAGGGATTGGGGCTGAAGGGGCGGCCGGGCTCCCGTTTGCTGCGGTACGAGGGACACGATCCAGCTCTGCTCGTGGCACTCGATGTGTCCATGAGCATCCCTCCGGTCCCTGCTTCCCCTGCTGGGGCCAGCACCCAGCTCCACCAGGGGCTGTCCCCTGAGTCCTCTGCCCATCCGCTTGGCAATTTCTGGGGGCAGGAGAGCTGCCCTGAGCATAAAAACTCCCGGTGAAGGGAGCTGCTGAGCCCCAAGGTCCCTGGAGGAATCGTGTGCTGATGCCCTCGCGTCGCTGCCACTGCAGTGAGTCATCCCGGCCCTCCGAGGATGCGCTCGGATACAGAGGGAAGGAGGGGAACGAGGCGAGAGAAAAATTGCTTTGCTCATAAGGTATCTTGGCTACGGCAAGGGGAAAACGTCCCTTTGCCACCCGCCCACAGCTCCAGCCTCAAGGCCACAGCGCTGCCGTGCCATGAATTCAGGGGGGGGAGCTGCGCTCGCTGCTTGGTGAGCAGCGAGGGAATCGCTTAGCGGAGCCCTGGGAGCGGGGGAACATTTCGAGCCGTTAATGGCGCACAATTATCGGCGGATTTATTCCCCTGGAAATGGGGCTGTGCGTGCAGGGGGACGGGGCTGGCGGTTGCTGCCTCCTGGGAAGCCGCTTGGATTCTCTTGCTGCCGCCTGCTTTCGTGGGGTCCCCCAAAAATCGCTCCCTGGAGGCAGGTGGTCTCCAGGGGGCACAGCCGGTGAGAGAGGGGGGTGAAGATGGGTTTGGTTAGGATTGTATCTAGGTTGGACACAGCCTTCAGGATCATCACACCCAGCCCTCAGCCTGACCTGCTGCTGGTGCCCCATCACAAAACCAACTCCCTCGGTCCACATCCACACGCCCCTTGAACACCTCCAGGGATGGAGACTCCACGTCCCACTGCTTGACCACCCAATCCGTGAAGAAATCCTTCTGATGTCCAATCTGAACCTCCCCTGGAGCAATGTGAGACCTTTAATTCGACCTGGGATCACACTGGGGGAAAACACAGCGCCGTGGAGGTGGCTGCGGGCTGGCACCGCCGCGCTCCGGCCACGGCATCGCTCCTGGCCACGGTTGTTCAGCCGTGCACGCAGGGCCTCGGGCGCTTTGCAGGTCGCTGTGAGTGCCTTGTGCTATTGTAATTGTTCCTGGTTCCCATCTTTGTCCCGGCAGCGTGGTTCCAAACCTGCCATCGTGGTGCAGGGGGGGCTGACAGATGTCTGCCGCTTTCGCTCCGTCCCTTCCCCTGCCATGGGGGTTGGCTCCACTGTAACGTGCTCCAGGAGCTAAAAGCTGCCCTTGCACCAAGGCTGGAGTGAGGGTGAAGCCCACGAGGGATGTTGGAGGGCATCAGGAGCATTGTCCCCCCCCCCGCTGTCCCCTGTCCCCTGGCAGCAAAGCCGGCAGTGGCAGCGTGTGGCGTGAGGGTGCCGGGAGCACCAAACCTGCAGCACCCCCTGCGAGCCCCATACCACGGGGAATGCCCGGCTGCCTTTCCATGGGAGAGGAGGGTTAAAAAAAACAACATGAAAAACCTTAAATCAACATCATTTTAGCCAAGCCTGTGCCCTCCACGGTCCACCCGCACTGCTGGATGTGCCAGGGCGGCTTCCACAGGGGAGGGATCTGCACATCAAATGTGAATCCAGCCCCAAAACAGAACGGTCAGAACCTTGGAGGGGAAAAAAATAGATATATTCCCAGCCTGCTTTCCTCTCTTCAACAAATAAACACCTATCAGGAGAGCTCTTCCTTCAGGGCTTTAGGCATCGGTCTTTTAATATGGCTTTTAAATACTTGTCTCTGGCTCTCAGCCACTTCACGTGGCCGTCGGGCGGCTGGCTCTGAGCAGGGATGCTGGCATTTGGTGTTCGGAAAATGTATGTCTGTATTTATGCGGATGGAAGGATAGATGGGCAAGAAGAGACGCTCCAATCATTAAATCGCCGCTTTCAATTTTTCCTCATTACTATTCTTTATTTAAGCACAGGCTGGGCTGGCCGACGGCTCCCTGGGGACCGGCCAGCTGGGACCTGCAGGCGTTCAGCCCCGCAAGGGCTCTCCAGAAAATAAAACCAACCCGATGAGCGCAGAATAAATCTCCCCTGCAAAGGGCTCCCCTGGGGCTGTGGCGTGCAGAGGAAGGGGATGGGGACACGGATGGGGACAGGGATGGGGACAGGGGTGGGGGGCTTGGGCACAAGTCTGTCCCCAGCTTGGTGCGGGGCTGGGATGGCCTCGGGGAGCAGGAGGGAGGAAGGCTCTGCCCATCTGCAGGCTGGTGCCTGCTCTCCCTTGGGAAATGCCAAAATACCGGTGCCAGCACCACAGGAGCTAAGCCCCGAGGAAGCCCCGTGCTGGAGGGAGCAGGGCCATGGCCCTGGTAGTGGAGCTTCCCACTTTTCAGCCCTCCAGAAGGTGGCAGGGCTCCTCCAAAACCCCAAACATGCAGAAATTTACTGGGAGACACAGTCAGGGCTGGCACCGACGTCCCGATGCTCTCAGCCCTTGCTTGGGATCCGGCCAAGCCTGGCTCTGGATCCCAGCTCCCTGCCCCTCGGGGCTCGGTCTGAGTGCCGAGGGAAAACCCCAACGCTTTGCTGAGCTGTTCAGAGTGATCCTTTCCCTGGAAAAAAAGCGAGGGACCGGAGCTGTGCAGGAGAGGGATGCCGCAGCCCCGTTCCCTGCCGCAAGCCCCAGAACTCCTCGCCCGAGCTCCCGGCGTCTGGCACAGCCCCAAGCAGGGAGCAGGACCAGCCAGCTGGGAGCAGAGCCTGAGTCAGCCCCACCAAGCACCCTCTTAAGCACCAGCCGCCGCTCCCCTGACCTTCTCCACGTCTTGGCGCTCTGCAGGGACCGCCTGGCACGAAGGCAGAGAGCCTGGAGCTCTTGGTGCGGCGCCTGATGCTGATGCCCCCTGGCTCCCAGCCACGCGGCGCTCCGTCCCGCAGCCCAAACACAAGCTGCAGCCAAACCTCCCGGGCTTTTCCACCTGGACACCGCCCTTCTCCTCTTCCCAACCCCAACCGACTCACCCCGATGGCGCAGGGAGCACATTTGGGGGGCACAGGAATAAGTAAAGGGGAGAGCCCGGAGCCCAGAGCACGGAGACGTCAAAGCGGTGCTGTGGGAGCGGGGCCAGGCTGAGCCCACTCAATTCGAGAGCAGCGGGATTTTATCTGGGTTAGCACTGACCTGGATTCCCAGCATCAAAGCTGATATCCCCTCCTTCCCTGGGAGAGCTCGGTGGGCACATGGGCTGAGGATGGAGGAGGGCTGGGTGTCCCCGTGGTGGCCGTGTCTTGGCCGGGGGGACCAAGAAGCCACCTGGGAGGGGACAGGTTCCCAGCAAGGGGTGAGCAGGGGCTGTGGGGACAAAGCTGAGCATCCTCCTGCCTGGGCAGCGTGGGCAGAAGGTGCAAAGCTGCAGAAAAAAAATGAAATGCTTTATAAGCTGAGAAGGAAAATTGCCTCCTCTGTGACCAGGACGGGGTGACCCAGGGGTCTGACAGGTTCCTGCCCCAGCGCGCAGCAAGGGGCACCCGCAAATCCCCCGTGGAGCCAGAGGGAGACGGACAAACAGACCCCATCTCCTTTGGGACCCTGGCCATAAAACTCCTTCCCAGCCCTGGGTTGTGCAGCGTGTGCCTGCACACAGGTCCCTCGTCCTTCTGGTGTGCCAAAGGGTGCCAGGAGGGGCAGTCCCCACGTCACAGCCACCGCGCACCCCAGGGGACCTGGTCTCCATAAAAGTAATAATAATAATAAAAGCTTGAGGCCCTTTTATGAGCCCGGGGGCTCCCGTTCCCACCAGTCCCAGCTCCAATCCCTCACTTCTCCATCCCAGCAGTGTCTGGAAGCAGCATCCTGCCCTGGACCCCCCCCTCCCCGTCCCCGGGATGCTGCATCGAGGCGCTGACTCACTGGCTGTTAGCGCTCCCGACGCGCCGCCGATGGGAAGCGAAGCGGCGACGAGAGCTTGGGGGGGGGGGGGACAGCCCCAGCCCCCCGAAACCCAGGCAGCCGCTGCCAGTTTCCAATCAATGCTCCATTGTCAGCCGCAGGCGGCTCTGGGTGGGTGGGTGGGGGGGTGAAAATACCTAAATATGCAACAATCAGGCCAAAATAAAAGCCCCCCCCATGGGGATTGAAGGGTTCTGCGGTGCTGTGAGCGATGAGCCAGGCGCTGGCTGTGTCCCTGTCCCCGCTATGGGGCCAGGCATGGGGCTGGGGAAGGAAAAGGGGATGATAAATGCTCTTATAAAGCAATCAGCTGCATTTTGAGCTGACCCACGGAGGCGTCTGGGAGGAAAGTGGTTCTAAGGGTGGCCCACCCGATGCGCCCGGCATCTGTCAGCTCCGGGTGGGAGCAGGGGGCTCGGGGCTGGTGCCGTCACCGACAACTCGGGGACACCGCCGGCATCGGGGACACCGCCGAGCTCTGCAGCAGCCGGGGGGATCAGCACCCAGCGAGGGGTTCCCAAATCATCCCCTGAGCCCATCTCCAGCCCCACCGCGGCGCAGACCCCGGCCTCGGCTCGGAGGAGGAGCGCAGCAGAAATCCCTCCGGCCACGCCGCCGAGCGCAGCGGCAGGCAAGGAGCTCATCTAATTTGAACTCCCCCGGCGGGCGGGCTTTGTTCTTTCCCAGCAGCTGCCCCGCAAGGTATGGAAACACTCGGCGCTGTTGAGGTGGGAATACAAAGCACACCAACCTGCCTGCTTTCCTCTCCGAGGAACATTTACCTGCTGCCGGCGGCGCGGGGAGGGGAAGGGCTGAGCCCCGGGGAGCAGCGCTGGGTACCGGGGCTCATCTCCCCTCGTGGGGCATCTGGCTCGGTCAGCCCCTTTCTTGCAAATCCCAAAGCTCCCCCGAGACCTGCGGGGCGATGTGCTGCCTGTCCTGCTGTAGTGCTGCCCTTCCCCGAGATGTGATCCTGCTCCTGTCCCAGGTCAGACCTCTAAGAAGTGAAGCTGGGGGCAAACAGAGCCCCCCCCCCCCCAAAAAAAAAAGGGGCTTCACCAGCAGCTGGGCTCTGCGTGCCTCCGTCCCACTGACCTTCTGGGCTTCTCAGACACAACGAGAGGAACAGGGAACCCCGAGCACATCCTACAGCCTGCCCGAAGGGGCCAAACCCTTCAGGTTTGTGGGTTCCCAGCCTTGTTGGAGCCCAGGTCCTGCCTCGAGCCTCCCATCTTTGCGCTGCAAACCCCCACGGCTCTCTTAACCCATCTGCCTCGTGCCTGATGTTCCCCGGCTCCTTTGTCTCCTCTCATCGCGCTTCCTGCTATTTTTAGGGCTTGCCACAGACCCCACAATGTGCCCTCGGGGGCAGACAGCTTTGCTGAGCAGAAGGGGAAGGAGCTGGTGGGCTTGACAGGAGCCGGTGCCGCGCGGTGCCGCGCTCGCCTCCTTCCCTGCAGGAGGGCTTGCGCCTGCCGCGAGCAGCAGAGCCGCCAGAACCACGTCCCCCTCTTGGCAGGGTGCAGATGAAACATTTGGGGAAATTTCCCAAACAGCATCTCGTTCGGACTTCTGGTGCCGTGGGTTTGCCGAGGGTCGGAGCCGTTTGCTGCTGCTGTGGGGCTGCGTTTGCCCCTCTCGAGCTCAGGCACCCCGGGGCTGCTGTGCTCCATCAGCCAACAGGTTGCTGAGCACCATGAAATGCTCTCAGGGCACGTGGGAAAGCAGAGAAAGAAAGAAAAAGCTCAAGGAAAAGGCCATCGGGTACTGTGCATGCCGATGTGCCCCTGCCTGTGGGTACCACCCAGCACAGGCTCACGCCAGGGCTTTGGGAAGGATCACGGGGAGCCACGGGGCCAGGTCACAGCAGCCGCAGCGGTGTCCCCGTCGGTCCCTGTCCCTGCAGCGTCGACCGTGGATGCTGAGCCCCGGGTCCGAGCGACATTTGCCTTAGCAGCAAAACACAAATCACAAACCTGCCTGTACATCACTGGGAGGTGAGGCAGCAGCACGCAAACTGAAGGAAAAGCCAGGGAAAGGCCGTGCGTCGAGCGGTGCCGTCTCTCCAAAAGCAGCTCCCAGCCAAACCGCAAGCCACGGCGCCCCGCTGCCCCAGCAGCCCTTACAATTTGGGGCAGAAATCCGGCAAAAAGGGACATCGAGCGCTGGGGAGATTGGAGGGGCGAGGCGATAAAAAGGAGAGCGAGCTTCCTGTGCGTCACAGCCCCGAACTGTCACAAGGACTGAAGCTGGCTGCCACGCCGGGGTTTAGGTCGTTACATGGATGTGAGTGGCTGCGCTGCTCTGGGGACATGGGCGCAGGACGCAGCCGTCATGGCACTGCCCGAGCCATGGTGCGAGGCTGAGCTCAAGCAGGGACACAGCAAGAGCTGGGGGTGCAGCAGGGCCCCCCCAGGCTGGGAAACCTTTGAGGAGAGAAACCTTTTTCTCTCCCAGCGCCCTGCCTCCGGCACTGATGCTGAGCGATGCCCACAGCTCTGGGCTGGAGCCCTACCAGAGCAGATTCACGGCCCCCGCGCGCTTTGTTTATTGCCTTTTTAATGAAAACCAATAAATTCCAGAGGGGAAGAGGGTCTTCACGTGGTGAAATACGCTTTGTCAAGATTGCAACCTCGGACTAAATCAAAGCACCGCCGCCAGCAGTCGTGGCTGTAAATTCCCCCGGATGGACCCCAGCTCGCCCAGCAGATGAGCACCATGAATTTTCCTCAGCTGCTGCTTGACACCCCCAGGCACCACTCCCCCCATCGCTCCCCCCATGCTGGTTTGATTTTCACTTTGCTTTTCAGCCCCCCAAAGCAGGGGCTGTTTGGAGGGGACGCAGAGGCAGCATCCTGGTGTTCTCCAGGGGAGAAAACAGGAGCTAAGGCGGTGCCACGGAAAGCATCCTAAGAGGAGCAATCCCCGTAAGAGAGCAGGATTCGACCCAGGACAAAGTGGCACCCCTACAAACCAGGGTGGGGAGAGCAGCAGGGTGGAGGCTGCGGGGATGGACCAGCACCAGCAGCGGGGTCAGGATTCACAAGAACTCGTTCCCTTGCATGCACGGTCCTCGTGCTCCATGCATGGTGACAGCCAGGCTGTGGTGTCCCCTCCAACACGCCCTTGCTGCCTCAGTTTCCCCACTTTTGGAGACCACAGCCGCGGCACGTGCCCAGCCTGCGTGGTGCTCAGCCAGCGGAGCAGCAACAGCCAAAGCCAGGCGGATGAGCCTCAAAGCCCTTTAAAGATTTTCAATTTGTTTTATGTATCCGCTGGGTTTATTTTTAACATTCCAGCTGAAAAATAAAAACGCCCGAGCC
>NC_048915.1:2631857-2632108 GCF_011077185.1 Oxyura jamaicensis
ACCCCCCAAACCCCCCAGCACCCCCCAAATCCCCCACGCAGCCTCCCCCAGACCCCTCATATATCAGAAACCAGGGGGAGGAGAGATGTGGGGGCGGATCAGGGAGCCCCCAGCTTCACTATGGGGCAGGGGGCTGTTTCCCCCCCCCCTCCACCACCTTCTTTCAAACAAAGGAAAAAGGAAACAGCACCCACTGCCCCCCCGCCCCGGGGGGTGGCAGGGAGCCGGGGGTGGGGTGGGCAAAACTGGGG
>NC_048915.1:2632208-2651435 GCF_011077185.1 Oxyura jamaicensis
GGGGCTCGGCCCTGCCCGCCCCCGTCCCCACGTGGCTCGGGGCCGTTTATAGGCAGCCCCCGGCCGCCGCGCGGCTGCGGGAGGCGGCGGCGCTCGCCGGGAGCGGGGCTCGAACCCGCGGCGCTCGGATGCGCGCTGCGGGCACGGCGGGGCCGCGGTCGCCCGTGGGCCATGGAGCTGCCCACGGTGCTCCCCACGGAGCTCCCCACGGAGCTGCCCACGGCCTGGGCCAACGGCACCGCCTGGGTCCCCCTCCCCGGCCCCGGAGGCAACGGCACGGGGCAGCCGCGGGCCAAGGACGCCACCTCCATCCTCATCGCCATCGTCATCACGGCGCTGTACTCCGTGGTGTGCGTGGTGGGGCTGCTGGGCAACGTCCTGGTCATGTACGGCATCGTCCGGTGAGCGCGGGGGGCGTGCAAGGGCGGCGGGGGGGCAGCGTGCACCAGGGGCGAGCGTGCAGCGGGGGTGAGCATGCACCGGGGGCGTGAGTGCACCGGGGGCGAGCGTGCACCGGGGATGTGCGTGCACCAGGGGCGAGCGTGCACCGGGGGCGAGCGTGCACCGGGGGTGAGCGTGCACGGGGGGTGTGAGTGCACCAGGGATGTGCGTGCACCAGGGGCGAGCGTGCACCGGGGGTGAGCATGCACCGGGGGTGAGCGTGCACGGGGGGTGTGAGTGCACCAGGGATGTGCGTGCACCAGGGGCGAGCGTGCACCAGGGGCGAGCGTGCACAGCGAAAGGGATGGCCACAGGAGCAAGTGTGCACCAGGGCTGGGTGTGCACCACATGTGAGAGAACCAGGAGTGAGCGTGCACGGGGAGTGAGCGTGCACCAGGGGTGAGGGTGGGTGTGCCCCGGGTGCTGTTTGCACGGCTTGCCCCCCTGCCCAGGTAGCACGGAGCTGGGTGTACCCGGCGGGGACGCGTGTGACGTGTGTGTGAGGAGCACGTGCGAGTGCACACGCGTGCGTGGGGTGCCCGGGTGTGTGTGGGGGGAGCTGTGCGTGTGCCCGATGCCGTGCGAGAGGCAGAACCACGGCGTGTGCACAAAGCAGCACGGGGGATGTGGGAAGCCGGTGTTTGGGAGGGGGGAGGATGCACCCGGACTCTGCCCCGACCCCAACCACAGCCCCACCCCGGTGCCAAGTCCCCTGCCCGCACCAACGGCCCCTTTGTCCAAGAGGAGCTGCTCAGGGCCGGATCCTGATGCTCTTACTCCATCAGCAAACTCCTCGGGGGGCACCACTGGCAGGGAGGGACCCCAGGGAAAAGCCACGAGCGCACCAAGGGCCCCGCACGCCCCTTCCCTCCCTGCTGGGGAGCAGCCCCACGCTGATCCTGCCTGGGTACCAGGGGTTAATGCAGCCCCGGCTGCAGTTTATAAGGAACGAGAACCACAAGACCAGTGGGGTTTGAATGAAATTCCCCATTTTTTCCCCATTTCCCCCCACCAGCACTCCCAGCACAGCCACCATTACACCGGGTCAGCAGCTGGTACCCTCCCGCCTGGCTCCTGGGCAGGTTCCCACCCCAAAATCAGGTGCGCAGCAGGGACCCACGCTCCAAACCCCATGCAAAACTAAGAGGAACGGCTGTGGGAGCGAGGAGGGATGGCAGGGAGCAGGCTCAGCACGCGGGCGAGCTGCCGGAGGTGCGGGGAGCGTCCTCACCTGCGGAACAAAGCCAGCTCCCGCCTGCTCCGTGCTCCTCGGGCGCCTCCGCTGCCTATGTGCAGCCCTCGAGCCGGGGAGGGAGCGCTGGGGACCCGGCAGGGATCTTTCATCCCCTAAAATCAGCCCTGGCCAGAAAAAAAAGCAAATCACAGTAATTGTTGCAGGGACAACGCAGCACAGACGGTGTCAGGGTGAAGGATGCGTGCTGTTAGGCCCCCTCCAGCCGGCTCAGCGGGGGGGAAGGCGTCTGCAAATGGAGAAGCCTTCAATGTGCAAACGCCATCCTCCGTCATTTAACTCGCCAAGTAACCCGATTGCTGCACACGCTCACGGAGCCTGACTCACGTAGGGACCCCATCTCCATGGTTTCTGTCCCCCCCTCCCCGCTCGCCGCCCTGGCAGCTGACGCTGCGGTTCAGGGCGACTGCGAGGGGATGAACCATCGGCGGCCTCCGAGCCCCTCGGCTGCTGCTGCTCGCGTGCCTGGGCCCCCGTGGGGTTTCTCGGGGGTTCGTCCACACGAGACCCATTTTCTGAGGCGGGCGCTCCCGAAATCGAAAGGTCTCAGAGCTCCTGGACGTTCGTGTGCGTGCAGCAGGGAGCGGAGGAAGGATGGAGCAACTCGCTACGCGAGGGGAGTTGCTCCCTGTTTGGGGGGGATTCGTCCAGGACTGTGTTCCCCCGCTGAAGCCCACCAGTGTCCTGCAGGATCAGATCCTGATAGGATCACGGGCACGTCTCGCGATCAGACCCCTCTCCTTCCCTCCACCCCACTGCACACCCCGAGGACCCAGCCCAGCTGAAAAATCAATCTGCTTCTTGCCCAGGGCAGCCAAAAGACGAGCTTAGAGCCAGCACCCAGCCTCCCCGGCACCCTCCGACAGCTCGATTGGATTGCAATTAGCACCGCATTGTCAGGGCTTTTAAAAATACCCCCGGACGTCATTTGCAGCTGCACGCTCAGTGCCAGTGCCCGGAGCCGATCAGTGGGATGGCAGCCTCCCGTGCCCAATATCTTTGCTGGGCACAGGCTTCCTAAAACCAGGCTCTTTCAGCCCAAATCGGGGGCTTTTGGCAGCTCCAGGAGTTTTGCAAGCGGTTTCTTTTACTTGGGTGTTTGGAGAGGTTTGGGGGGCTTGGGGGGGGGAAGCCGGGAGCGGCTGCTGCAGTTCTGCGCCACACTCGCTTCAGCCCCTCGCGCCTCACACGAGCCACCCGTCTCCCTCCAGCCCTTCCAGATTGCTTCTTTCAAGTGCCTAACTTCCCAATCAAGGCACTCGCTTAATTGCGATGGGCTTGGCAGCCCCCGGGAGCTCCATCAGCACAGGCGGCTGCTCCGCAGCACCGCGCTCTGCCTGCCTGGAGCACCCCTGTCACGGGCAGCCCAGGGAGGGGGCACCACGATGGACCCCTGGTGAGTCCCAGGCCGAATCCTGTCCCCAGACCCCAGCTCTGGGGGTCCTTTTGAGCCCCCTGTTTTCTGCTTTGCTTCACTGGCACAGCCCCGTGTGCCCGGGGAGGGGGCTTGGGCCCCGGCCCCCTGGCACATCTGGCAGCGGGCAGCAAAAGCGCTGAGCCAGCGCCGCTGAGGGCACCTGGCAGAGCACGGCACCCACAGCGGATTTTCCACTTCACGCAGAAAGCAGAGATCAAGGAAGTGTGAATCTACCTGAAACGGCTATTTTTAACCTAGGTGAGCCAAAAAAAAAAAAACCCAACACCCGACGGCGACAGAAATGCTCGGGTTTTTGTTTAACCTGGAACGGAGCTTTGCTAAAAGATGCATTCGCACACACAGACACACAAAAGACCCCGGGAAATAATACCGAAAAGGACTTTTCAAGGAAATTTCAAATTCATGTCGTGTTTAAAAAACAAATTCAAATCAGATGTGTTCTCCCCCCCCTCCTTGGGCGAGGGGCCGGCGGCCACACGTGCTCGCTGCTATTTCCCACCAGACCCACTCCTGCAGCTCCTGGCTCTGCTGACAGCAGAACTGGGGGCCCACAACCCCCTCCGGTGGGCTCCCCCCACCCCGCTGAGCTGCTGGGATGGAGCACGGGGAAAAGCCCCGGCTCGGGATGTTACAGAGGGGACAGAGCCTCCCCGCAGCAGGGCAAACCAAAGCCCCGCTGATCCTCCCCGCAGCAAGCCGCTGTGCTGCTCTCCAGCCGAGCAGCACCCGAAGGAGATGGAGCCCTTCAATCCCCCCTCCTTACCCCCCCATTTTGCTCCACGTACCCCAAAACACACGGCGGGGTCTTTCCACCAGCTGAGCCTGACGCACGCTCACCCAGCACCATCTCCCCCCTGCGCACCAGATCCGAATTCGCTCCGGGGTCGCCGCAGCGCCACGGCCCCCCCCTTGCTCCCAGACCACCCCCCCCATGCCCGCTGCAGGCAGGTCCCCCATGCACAGAGACGCTGGCATCCAGGCCAACACTTTTGTTAATTAATTAGGCTGCATCTAAAAGAGCTGGGGGTGGCGGAGGATGCTCTGAGCCACGGGGCTTGCTGGAAGGGAGCACGCGGGAAGGGCTGGAGCCGCTGGCACAGCCCTGACCCCAGCAAACAACCGGGGGGGGGGGGGGGCCCGAGGAGCTGCCCCTGACCCAGCCCCAGTGCATTGACCCCTGGGGACCTCCAGATTTTGGGGACCTTCAGGTCTTGGCACCCAGCACCGGGTGTTTCTCCTACCATGGTGTGATGAGGACCGGGGCCGGCATCCAGCAAAGGGCACAGGCAGCGAACGGCCCCGCACCACCTGGCCCGACGCAGCCAGGCTTCCCCCAAAAAGCTCCCCCCGAGCAGCTCCAGCCGGGCTCACGGCGCTGCTTCCAGATGGCCTGTTTCCGGGGGTAATCGATCCAATTTCTGCAAGTAAACTCAACAGGGAAACAAGCTAGATAATCACGATTTACTGGGTGGAAAATCAGATAAAGGAGGTTTCGGGAGGTAAAGGACATTGTGCAACTGATTCAGGGAAATGGAGTAAATCGATTTAATTGGAAAAGAGACTTCTCTGAAAAGCTCTCCAGATTTATTTTTTGTTTTGAACTCCTGTCACCTCCCTGGCCAGGTGATGGTTTGTATGGAAGGGCTCCCGTTGGCTTCACCCAGCGCAGCAGCGAGTCCCTCGCCCTTCCCAAAACGGGCACGTTTGCTCAGTGATACTTTTTATCCCCTCCAAACTCAATAGGAAATGAAAACAAGAAGTATTTGTGGTTTCTAAAGCTGTTGGGATAGGCAGCTGGAAACATACCCTTAAGAGCACTGACTGCACACCTGAGCCTTGCGAGCCAGCCCTGACCCCCTGTAAGCCCCCGTCTCTGCCACCGCAGGTACACCAAGATGAAGACGGCCACCAACATCTACATCTTCAACCTGGCCCTGGCGGACGCGCTGGCCACCAGCACGCTGCCCTTCCAGAGCGCCAAGTACCTGATGGAGACGTGGCCCTTCGGGGAGCTGCTCTGCAAGGTGGTGCTCTCCATTGACTACTACAACATGTTCACCAGCATCTTCACCCTCACCATGATGAGCGTGGACCGCTACGTCGCCGTGTGCCACCCGGTCAAGGCCTTGGATTTCCGCACGCCGGCCAAGGCCAAGGTCATCAACGTCTGCATCTGGGTGCTCTCCTCTGTCATCGGGGTGCCCATCATGGTCATGGCGGTCACCAAGTCGAAAGGCAAGTGGCTTCGGGGGAAAGGTCCCCTCCTGTGCCGTCTGTCCCGGCAAACCCAAGGCGCCTGGTCCTGTCCCTGGTTTGAGCCCAGTGAAGGTCACCCCTCCGTGGGACCAGGAGCATGCCCTGCCATGGAAAATCGTCATGGCATCACTTCCCAGCTTGGCAGGGAAATGGGAAAAGAGGTTGGAAACAGCCCCAGAAACCGTCCTCCCCCTTCCCCAGCTCCAGTCCCCCCAGTGCCTCTCCCCAGCTCCTGCTTCTGGGGTGCAAATCAGGTGCCTAAGCCCATGCCCGGTGCTCGGGATTTATTGGGAAGTCCCCAGCTGGCCCACACCACGCTCAGCAGCTACACTTTGGTGGGGCCAGACCCTGGCTGCTAGGAAAGCTCTGAGCAGCTTGAGGAAGGGGGCAGGTTTCGGTAGGTGGCACGGGGCCGTGTCCAGCGCAGTGGCTGGGAGGAGACAGCGTGGGGATGGCCCAGGAGGCTCTGCAGGGAGCGGGTCCCTGGTACCTGCTGCATCCCTTGGGCACCCCAAGGGTTGGTGGCACAGCTCCTGGGGAACCTCTGCAACGAGCTGGCACATGGGCACGCATCTCCATGCGTTCTTAACAAGGATGGAGATGCTCACGACAGCTGAAAGCAGACTGTTCACAGCAGACACTGTCTGCTCTCTTTTTTAACCCCTCTCTGACATCGTCCTCTCTCCCGCAGACGGGATGGTGCTGTGCACGCTGCAGTTTCCCGATCCTCCCATCTACTGGGACACCGTGACCAAGATCTGCGTCTTCATCTTTGCCTTCATGGTGCCCATCCTGGTCATCACCATCTGCTACGGGCTGATGATCCTGCGCCTGAAGAGCGTCCGCCTCCTCTCGGGCTCCAAGGAGAAGGACCGCAACCTGCGGCGCATCACACGCATGGTGCTGGTGGTCGTGGCAGCCTTCATCATCTGCTGGACGCCCATCCACATCTTCGTCATCGTCTGGACGCTGGTGGACATAGACAAGAAGAACCCCTACGTGGTGGCCAGCCTGCATTTCTGCATCGCCCTGGGCTACACCAACAGCAGCCTCAATCCCGTCCTTTACGCCTTCCTGGATGAAAACTTCAAGAGGTGTTTCCGAGAGTTTTGCCTGCCCTTCCGAGCCCGCGTGGAGCAGAACAGCTTCTCCCGAGCCCGGAACACCGTGCGGGAGCAGGTCTCCACCTGCACCCCCTCCGAAGCCCGCACCAAGCCGGCATGACTAGCCGTGGGCAGCCGGTGGCAGGGCGGCAGGGGGGACGACCTGCGCTCCGAAGTGACCCAGGTGACCACCACGGAGCTGTAGCAGCGTGGTGGCCCCGGCGTTGCTGGATGCCGCTGAGACTGAAAGCAATTGGCTGCAAAGGTTTTTTTTTTTTAACCCGAAATGGGGGAACGGGGGCTCACCGAGCAGCAAGGAGCCATCCGCTGCGTGCGTGGAAGCGTTTGGGATTTCTTTCTGCCATCGCCAGCCGGTGGGAACGGCTGAAGGAAAACCCACCGGTGGCCACTGCTTTACTGGAGTCCTCCAAACCAGGACTGGCCCTGGAGGATGACTGTTGACTGTTAATATTATTGCTGTATTATTCTGAGATCTCCAAGAGCAGCCAGGGCAGCCCGGCACACGGACACGATGCCAACACCACCAGGGGCCAGAGGGGAACGCGTCCCCTGCCGCCATCGCCGGTGCTGAAATCCCCAGCCCCGCATCCAGCAGGGTGGTGGGGCGCTGCTCCTCATCCGTCTGCCTCCAAAGACATTAAGCCCAAGAAAGATTTCATTACAGGAGCAATTCCTGAGAGTTTCTCGCAGCACTAACGCGATTAGGATGGATGAGCGCTGCTGGCGCGCAGCTGGGGAGCGCGCAGCATCCAGCCCCTCGTCCTCCCCGGCCCTTACAAACTCCCCGGCAGTTTATAAACCCACAGATTCACAAGGCAGAGTTCAGGATTTGCCACCTGCCTTCGCTGTGCTGAAAAATAACCCTAGGGCCGACCAGAAGCAGAGATTTTGCCATTCCGTGCTCGCCGCTCGCCCCGATCTCCATCCCGCTCCCCCAGCGGCCTGCAGCAGCTCGAAGGGCGCACATCCTGCGGCGGCGCTGGCCCGGGGGCTCTGGACTGCATTTCCACTGCTAACTGCTTACAGATGGGTCCCTGGGAGCCGCAAGCCTTCCTTCCTCTCACCTTCCCGCAGCCACGTCTGCGCCCATGAGGTCAAACGGCCCACAAAGGACGGGGCTCATGAGGAGCGGTAATAGCTTTTATTGGGCAAATTGATGCTGCTGGAGGAAGCAGGCGAGCACCCGGCTGCACCTGGGGCTCGTGGGCTGGAAGGAGAGACTGGCTTGTGTCTCTGTTTTATTCCAGTTGCATCAATTTAGCCTAATAAAGGCCATTACCTCCCCGTACCAGCCTTACCTTACTGCAGAGCTGGTGCAAATTGCAGCCTCCCCGTTTGGAAGGCAGAGCCGACGAGGCAGCCGAAGCAAATTTGTTATTTTTTTCAAAGGACCAAATGGGGCAAAATTGGCCATTTGGATCTCCGATCAAGGCTCTCTGGGGCACGCCAGCAATCCGTCTCCTCTGCAATGCATCCCTCCCTGCCCGAGGAAAAGGCTCTTACGCATCCCACAGGGGTGAGCCTCAGCTCCACGAGAGGAGGTGCTGAGCTGTCCACAAGCGGTTGCAGATTGCCAGCTTCAGCTCTCCAACTCCTCCCCCCTGGGGGAAGAAGCCCCAGCCCCATCTGGTGAAAAAGGCTCCTGGTGTGGAGCTGCTTTGTGCTGAGGTCCCTGCAGGAGGGGGGATTCCCTGCAGGGCAGGGGAAGTCCTGCAGAACCAGCATCTCAGCGGTCACCCCAAGCTAAGGCTAAAATCCGACTTGAGAGCTCAGTTTGGGGGTAAACCCCCAAAATCAGATGACCCCGTATCACCTTAGCCAGTGCCTCGGTGTCCCCTGGAGATGCCAATGCTGAGAGCAGAGTTCCCAAGGCAGCAGCGGTGGCTAAACAAGGACGAGACACCGGGTGCTGCAGCACGGGGAGGTGACCGTGCTGGGGAACCATTTCCCACCCCCACAGGGCTTTCTTCCCATCTGGGGAGCCCTGCCAAACTCAGCCTGCTGGAAAACACACTGGGGCAGCCTTAAAGCAGGTTAAAAGGCTCGTGGTCATTACTTTTTAAACTCGGCCACGCTCCAGCAGAGCTGGAGCCAGGACGCAGCGACAGCAGGGCGGTGCAGGAGCAGGAGGAGAAATGGAAACCGGAGGGAAAACTTCACCCCGTTTCCACCCCAGGAGCTGGGAACCGAAAACCCAAGATGCTTACAGGGAAAAGCAGAGGTTGCTGGTGTGAATTTGGTGATGGCTTGATGCGTGCCAAGGTTTTGTCCCGGATTAGCCAAGGCTCCCCGTAACGCCCCAGCTCCCGCAGTCAGGCAGTTGCAGGGGGGGGTCGTGGCATTTCTCAATTTGGGTTTTGCTGAATAAAAAAGAACACCTGGGGGGGGAAAAGGGACCACTGACGGCAAATGCTGCACGTGAGACGTGGGAGTGACACGGACCTGGGTCGCCAGCCAGCTGCACTTCTCAGCAGTGCCCTGCAGGCTCCCGAGGGCTGATCCTGCTCCTCCCCGCAGTGACGCCTGCCCAAAAAGCAGCCCGGGAAAGGGGGGCCCAATCCTGCCCCCGCTGGGCACTCGGAGGGCGCTCTGTATACTTATACATACCTACATACCTGTACACCTCTCTTTGTCCATAGGTGCACGGAACTGAAGCTGCTCCGCGCCCCCCAGCCCCGTCCCCTCGGCCCCAGCCGCGGGGCAGGGACAGTGCCGGGTCCCCCCTGCCCGGACCTCGACCTGCTTGAGCCACCACCCCCCGTCCTTGTGATTTGCTGGCATTGCTGTGTAGGATCCGTGCTTTCTAAATAATAAAAAAGAGAGAGACGAGAGGTTCCAGCTCTCCTTTAATTCTTGGGTGCTGAAAGCGAGCGGGGAGGGGTTTTGGGGGGGTTGGTGGTTGGGAGGTGCTGTGCTCCCCATGGCACGCTTGTGGGGAGGAAAACCACTGGGGGGGCAGAGCAGGGTGCTCACCCCAATTCTTTCATTTCCAGTGGTGGAAGGCAAGTGTAGATGAGACAACACTCAAGGGGGCTCATACAACAGCTTCCCGAGAGGAATGCACATCCTGCATCTCCGACCGAGGCTGCCAAGCTCAAATAAAGCAGGGTTTTTCTCTTTTCTGGGAGCGCAGAACCAATGCCACAATCCCAAAGGAAAGTCCCGTGCAGAGCAAGCAGCTTCCTCTGTCCTGCTCTGAACCGAGGCATCGCTGCAGTTTCACGTTAAAGGCCTGAAAAACTCTCCCATGCTGGGAGAACGCAGCCCTGCTCCGCACCGAAGCGGCGGTGCCGCCGCAGGTCATCAAGATACAGCTTTCGTTTAATAGCCCAGCCGCTCAAAGCCTGGCCCAAATGACATTTGTTAATTTAAATGCAAATGAGGATTTGGTGCAAACGCAACAGAAAGGGGCCTTGGAGCCTGTAGCTCTCACGCCGCTTAATGAGACTTTGGGTTTTGGGGGGTTTATCGCTGCTGGCACGGCAGCTTGGGAAGCGCTGGGATGGGAGCGCACGGGGCTGGAGCGGAGCATCCGTGGGACCTTGGCCAGGAAAGGGGAAGCTTGTGAAGGTCAAAACGCTCACGTGAGGAACCAGAGGGCAGGCTGGAGGGGGAGCCTGGTCCCCTTCATCCAGCACCCTCGGAAAACGAGCCCCAGCAACAGCTCCAGGGATCTCACGGCCCACAGAACAAGGTAGCGGTGCCAATCGCGCTTCGACGCGCGCACCTCCCGGAGAGTTTCAGGGAACGCATTTGCAAGCCTAGAAGAAGTTTGCTGCTGCAGAGAACATTCCTCTTTCTTAATCAGGCCACAAAATAATGAACCCTAACGTAACACGCTCGATTCTTACACGTGTGATTAATTACGCAGCCACCAGTTTCTTTGTCTGCACCACGGGTCTAGACTGACTTCATAATTGCATTATTATGCATAAGGAAATGACTAAGTCTGCCTGTCGTGGCGAGGACACGGCGATATCTTCCACCACCCTTTCTGCAGAGGAGCCTGGGATGCGTTGAGGCTCTCAGGCCCGAAGAGATGCTTCTTGACTTGTGATTTATCATTTAAAAAGCAAACAACAACCCGCCATGAGTAATTACCAGGGCTTTATTTTTCCCCCTCCTCTCAGTTCCAAACCCTGCTCAACTCGTGCCGTCACGCCAAAGCTAAAAGCAGCTGAGCACCGGCAGCACACACCCAGTGCTCTCCTCCACCAAGCACCAGCGCACAGCCCCGTTATACTGGGATGTACTGGGATGTGCTGCCCACGCTCCCGCTCAGCGCTGCCCTTACCAGGCGCGGTGGGACCAGGCGGGGCAGATCCCCAGCCCTCTGGCTCGGCTGCAGAGTCGTCGTTAAGCTCTGGCGATGTTCCACAGGGCAGTTTAATGAGCCAGCTCCCAAAGCCCAGGGAAAAAAGGCTTCCATTGTGAGCGCTATTTGATGGGAGGATTTGGCGACGTGGGCGTTGGGTGGGGGTCATAATTAGGGTTAGGGTTTGGAGAGAGGAAGAGCAGAGCCCTGGTGTGCGTGGGGCTGCGTAAAGGCTGCCAAAGGATGCTCAGGTCTCCCAAAAGGACGCCAGCAGGAAACTTTGCAATAATTAAAGCTCATTTCCTCTTCAAGGCAGGAAAAGGAGGACGAGAAATCAACTCAGCAGCCCCCAGGCCGCCTTGAAGACAGACGCGCCTCCCTCCCGGGGGTCCCTGGGGAGTGCTGCACAGGTAGCTGCTGCTCTGCGAGAACGCAACCAGAACACCACCACCACAACACCCGCTCAGCGCGCACAGCGAGACCCAAGAGCCTCACAACACTCATCCTCTGCAGATGCTAAAAGCCCCAAATCCACGCTGCCGTCGTAGTTCTCCTGTAAACCAAACACTTCTTGCACACTCTGAACCGTAGCAGGTGAGGACCAGGAGCACGGGATCCGTGTAAGCCGGTGGCGGCGAGGACCAGGCAAGGGGGAGCCCGGGGGCTCTGGGGGGCTCGGTGCCGGGTGAAGGCAGCACCGAGCTCCTCTGGCCCCAGCTCCTGAGCAGTGCCGGGAGCGCTGATCGCAGCCGTTTGTCCATCCGGAGCCGTTTGCCACGCTGAGCCACGGGGAAGGTGACAAAAGCCACCCCTCCGCAGTGCAGAGAGCCCCAGCCGCGCACCAAGTCCTGCACCCCACAGCTGCTGTGGGCCCAAATTCCTCCTCCTCACCCCCAAAACGCCCCTGCCTCCCCCCCCCACCGACCTGCCAGCGCAGAGCCACGTTAATGAGACGTTTCCCTCTCCTCAGTTGTTTTCCTTCCCACCCCCGTCCGCAGGGGCTTCATCCTGCCCCGAATTTGGAGCAACTTCCCCTTGAAGCGTCACTCCGGCTCCCAAGACAACGCGAGCTGATTCATCGCAGCAGATAATTTTAATCTCCATTGTTTGTGCGCTCGCTCTCCCCAGCCACGTTTCCCCCTCTTTCTTGAAAAGCCGCCTCGCTCTGCAGAGCTCCAGCGGGCTGCTCACCCGCGAGGGGACGGTTTCTGCTCCCAGAAGTGGGCTGGGTGGGTGCTGGGGTTGTGTTCCCAACAGGCTGCACCAGCTCCGGGCTGGGGATGAGGCGGGAGGGGACGTGTGGGGTGGTGCCATGCTGCAAAAATTGGCCCAAAATGGGGGTCGGGGCTCAGCAACGGGCTGAGCTCAAGCCCTTACCTTTTGTTGTCCCTAAAGGTGTTTTCTACAGAGTTTTGAAGGAGCCATCATCTTTACAGAGGCCTCACCCTCTTCAGGAGACACTCACCCCCCCCAACAACTGCCCCAAACCCCCCACCTCACACCCAGACCCCAAACCCAGCCCCACCGGCCATTTAATCCCTCCGCACCCGAGCCAGCCCCAACCCCACCAGGGCCGGAGCTGCGGCAGAGCGAGCAGCCGCTCCCGCAGCCCCCGGGGCCGAGGCAGCTTGTCAGCATCACCCCGTCCACGCGCCGCCAGAGGATCCCCCACGTCTCCCAGGATTAAGGCTCTCCGCGCTTATGAGCTCTAAATAGGTCGGAGCGAGGCGCGTGCAGACGCACGGCGCACCGGAGCCGCCCGGGTTCAGAGCCCTGCGTCACGGCGCCGCTGGTGGGCGCAGAAAAGGGGGCGAGTCGGTTTGTTTTCCCTGGAAGGGGTATAAAAATAACCAGGCTTTTGGAGAAGCGGGCGTTCACGTGGAGCTTGGCCCCAGGAATCAGGCCCTGGAGCAATTTCACTGTCAGCTGTGGAGGAGCTGGAGTGGGGGTGAGGGTCCCGGGCAGCGGCATCAGGTTGTGGTGGGCACTTGCCCCCCCTGATGGTGAATTACGGGGAATGAGCAATAAAAGATGCTCCCCGGGGCCACATCCCAACGTCATGCTTACACGGAAAACAAAGGAGCTGCTGGCGAGCCCAGCACTGCGACCAGCAAACACAGCTCTTTAGTGGAGATGTTTTTTTCTTTCCTTTCATTTTTTTCCCCTTTTTTCTTTCTTTTCCCTCCTGCTCAGCACCCCCCCTCCAAATCCCGAAAGCCCAAATCCCCGGCTGGAGGCTCATTAAGGAACCCGCACCCAAACTGGTTAATGAGGAACAGACACCGGAGGCTCCAGGATGCGGTCGGTGTGCCTGGCTGCAGTGGAAACGTGCTCCCATCAGCGAGCCCCAGCTCCCTGGTGGTGTCGGGGGCAGGACGGGGGCTGGCCCCCACCCCACAGCTGGACAGCGCTGCGGGGAGGGCGAGGGGGCGAGCAGGACCCCGTGGGAACCCTCCCCTCCTCGCCCCGTCTCCCAAACCCCGCTGTCCTCAGCGCCTCCTCCTGCTGCCATCCTGCGGCCGCGTCCCCCCACTGCGCAGGCACGCGGGCACGGCCAGCACCCAAGGGTGGCCCCGCACCCATGGAAAGCGTCCTGCCGCCCGCACCCAGCCCTCGCCACGGCACCAAACCTCAGCCCCCGCAGGGGTTGAGCCGCTGTGCCCGAGGAGGTGCTGCCCACCACCCCCCCCCCCGAAGCGAAGGGAAAGCCCAGGGTTTATCAAAACTCAGTTTATTCCAAACGTTAAAAGATTACTTTTTTTTTTTCCTCTCGTCCTCAAACAACCAAAATACTTTACATTTTCTTTAAAAAATTCGACCTAAGCCATTGTACAACCCCCAGCCCCCCCGCCCCGCGCACACACCCACCGCTTCCCCCTGGCGCTGTCACAACGCCTAAAATCTGTCCTCGGAGCCCCCCCTTCTCAGTCCAGGTACCTGGAAGGCAGCACGGAAAGAAAAACCGGGGCGGGCCGGGCACAGGGGGCGAGAGCAGCTGGAGCAAGAACCGGAGGCGACGGGGAGCGTCCCGTTGTTTGGAGGGATTAGGTGCAGAGCTGGCTTTGGGTTCTGCCTTCGCAGCAAGTGAAGCTCCTTCCTCACCAGGTGGAGAAAATGAAACAGAGAAAATTAGGACCGAGTCCCCTCCGTGGCACTGGTCTTGTTGGGTTTCCCAAGGTGACCGGAGCAAAGAGCAGAAGTGGAAGATTGTAGAAAAGAGATGGAGGGAGGGAGGTTGGGAAGTGTTTCATCCTGCTCCTGGCCTTGCTTCTTGTGGGGTTTTGGCTCAGACTCGGAGGCGAAGGGTGGGAGGGAGGCGCCCACCTTCTCCAGCAGCAAGAGTCCCACTTCCAGCACCTGCTCCACGTGTAACGGGCAGCACCCAGCTGCAGCCCCCCCTCCCCAGGCCACAACACCCACCGTGGGCACACGAATCCAGCCGGGCCAACCCTCAGCACCTCTGCGCCGCTGCAAGAAGCGTGTGCGAGAGGGAAACTAACGGAGAGCTCCCTCCTCGCGTCCCCGCCACACGGGAATGGTTCTGCTGCACTGAGGCGTCACCCTAACATGCCCAGGGGGCTTTGGTGGGCGGCAGCAGGCAAATCTGTAACAGATCTGGGCACAGAGGTAGAAGATGTTCAGGTGAAGGGGATGGGGGCAGCACCTGGGGACTTTGGAACAAGGGAACCTCAGGAAGCCTGATGCCCAAACCCTCCTGTGTAGTGAAGCACAAGGCACTCAGCTTTGCTGGGCCAGGAAATATTAAAAGTAATAATAATGATAAAAAAAAAAAGGTGGGAAACCCATCTAGTCACAGCACTGAGATCGGTTTAGGACCAAGCTGAAGTGGAGGAGCTGACGGAGCGCCTGGTACCGCGGGAAGACAGACGCTCGCAGACAGAAAACACGAGCACCCCTGCAGATCCCTGCTCCAGCCACACAGACGCCGCCAGGACACCTCGGGGCCTGGCTCCAGGGGCCCCCCTGCCTTCCCTGACGTGGTCTGCGTCAGGAACCAGCCTCCCAAAAAGCGGCCAAGGGCAGAAGGTGGGTGTGTGCGCGGGCCCCGCGATCCCGCTGTGCTCCTGCTGCTTCATCAACTCTGCTCCTTGTCCTTGACCAGCAGGACAGTGTGTTGGCCTCCGCTGGACACGGCCAGGACCAGGCGGTTTTCCAGCTGCTTGCCCGTCATCTGCACGGGGCTCCAGACGTCGTCCTCCTCCCCCGTGCCCAGCTGGTAGTTGGTGCCCATGCCCCAGGCAAAAGCTCGTCCTGCAACGGAGGTGAGACAAATTTGGGTTCTGGGTGAAGTTCTGAAATCCCCAAGGCAAGGGAAACCCGAAGGGTGTCAGAGGAGCAGGCAGGGGTAAGAGAAGGGAGGTGCTTTGGCCTCCCTCTAAGCAGTTTTTCATCACGCAGCCTGCTCCTAAGCCAGGTTCCCCCACCCATCAACACGCTCCCTGTTCTCACGTGATGGCAAATCCTTCCCGCAGCTGTGGGCTGCACGTGTTCCAGACAAGCCAGCGCAGCGCCGGAGCACAAAGAGCTCTCGCAGCAGCCGAGCTCACAGCTCAGAGGAGGGACCAGCAGGTCAGCGACCCCCTCCCGGGTCAACGCTCTTCCCCAGACCTTGCCGCCAAGTGCCCACTAAAATATTTGAGCAGCTGCTGCTCGGCTCCTGCAGGCCGGGTGCTTGGCAGGGGCTGCAAGCGCTGGGGCCCGGCTCAAATCCTGCCCCAGCTGCACGTGATGAAGCCCCGGGGGGGGGTTGAGGTGGTTGGGCAGCACCCCAGGAGGGACAGCTGAGGGTGAGCAGAGCTCCGTGGGCAGGGAATGCCTGCCACTCACCGTCGCTGCCGACAGCGTAGCCGACCGACGCGCCGCACGCCACGGAAGAGATGCTGGGGAGGTCGGGGATGACGGTGGGTGTGCTCTTCTCTTCTGCCCCTTCCCCGAGGCCTAACCGGCCGTACTCGGCCCGGCCCAGGCTGTAGGCTTTACCTGGGGCACGACAGAGGCGCAGGAGGTGACTCAAAGTGGAGGGGAGCCCGCTGGAGGCAGACCTTTTCTCCCCCAGGGCCGATCCCAGAGGAGCTGGGAGCGCTGCTCCTCCCTGCCACGTCCCGCAGCACACCCTGTGTGCCAACGCGGGGCCCCCCGGCTGCACAGTGGGGTACAGGACCCTTCGTGGGTTGCTGTTATCACCCCAGCTCTTTGCTTCAAATCCGTGAGGCTTTTTCAAGCGGGCTGTGCTTCTGGAAGAGCCAAACAGCCCCTTCACGGCTCCCCCACGCAGCCACTGCAGCCACGCTGCCCTGAACACCAGGGACTCAGAGGGATTCAGCATTTCCCCCGCACCCCAACACCTCCCCACGGGAGCTCCCAGCCCCTCCCCGACCCACTGGGGCTCACCCTCCGAGTCCACGCAGACGGTGTGGTGCTGCCCGCCGGAGAACCCGAGCCAGGACTTGGTGGAGTTCTTGAAGGACGTCAGGTTCTGCGGGGAGAAGCAGGGCTCGGTGCCCTGGGTCCCTGCGGCACAAACCCCGGCACGTCAGGAACAGGGGCACAGACAGCCCAGGCCATCCACCCGGGGCTCACCCCACTAACACAGCCCAGCTCCCCCAGCCCCAGAGATGAAGGTTATCACGGTTCTGCTCGAATCCACGGGCTGCGAGGGCTGGGACCCCAACCCAGAGCTATACAAGGCCATCCCCACGCCCATTGCCGGCTCCAGTCCGTCCTACGCCGGGCACCGGGAGCGCACGGTGGGTTCAAGGTGTGCTGGATCCCCACCAAAGCCACCAGGAAGGCAGGAGAGCTGGAGGGCCGAAGTGAACTCACCCAGCTGGTGGTAGTTGGAGAGGCCGAAGCCGTAGATGTGTCCTTCCTGCGTGACGGCAAAGGTGAAGTAAGCCCCACAGAAGGCGTCCTGGAAGCGCATCTTGCCTTTGTTGCCTCTGCCTCTGACAGGGACACGCTGCGGGACCAGCAGGCGCTCTGGGGGACAAGAAACAAGACGTCGTGTAAGAACTAATGCTGTGCACCCTTTCCATCCCCCCTTAGGTCACCGAACCCAAGCAACCGATTTACAAACGAGCCCCTGAGCTGCCGGGGAAGGGGCAGGGCGGGTGGGTCTCTGCTGCTCAGCAGAGCTCGGCGCTGGAGCCCAAGCACGCCGCCCGCTCAGCGCAGCCCCGAGTGTCCCCGAGCACCAAAGCCACTCACGCAGCCCCTTCCGCCCTCCTCGGTTGGCGAAGAGCTCCGGCACTCTCCCCAGCTGGCCCTGCTCGCCGCAGCCGCACGTGAACAGGTCGCCATCCATCGTCAGCATCACCAAGTGGTCGTTCCCTGCGAGGAGACGCGGGAGGTGAGCGAGCAGCAGCCACTGTCCACATCCCCGAGGACCCCAGCAAGAATTGTCTGGAGTTCGTTGCGGCCTGCTGCTTTCTGGAACGCTTGAAACACCAAGATCACTCTTCCTGATCCCATTTCCCCCATTTGAAACTCCAAAGAACAAACTGGGAAGGTTTAGAGGCACGGGTGCCCCCCGACCTCACCTGGGCCCTGGATGAATTCCCCTGGCTGCCCGGGGGTGAGGGTTGGGGCACTAACTGTAAAGCATTTCAGACCAACCGTAAACTAAGTGCACAGCTAAGCTGTAAAACCCGTTAATATCTGACTCAACGCGATGTAAAAACACCGTTGGGGTTAGCAGGAACACAAGGTCTGCTCTCTCAGGAGCCAGAGGGGAGCAGGCAGACCCTTGTACCCAGGAAAACGGGCACGGACCCTCGGGACCCTCACCCCCCAGCCAAGGCTCAAACAGCCTCGTTCGGCAGCTGGACCCATGCACACCCAGGACCTGGCTCACCTGAGACAATTTTGACGACAGGTGAGCTGAGCTGGAGGAGCACAGGAACAGAGCTCGTCTTCATAGGCTCCAGCAGGCCTATCACCCCGTTGTTATCCTGGGGGAGGAGACAGACACCCCGAAATGAGCCACGGAAGCAGCCCAGCGACCCCCCAGCAGAGCTTCCAGCCATTTTCTAAGAAATCGACGTACCCGGAAAGAGCCCCAGACAAAAACCCTGCCGTCGTCCGTCAGCGCCGCTGTGTGACTGTCCCCCGCCGAGACCTGCACCACCTTCTCCTGCAGCTCCACCAGCCCCGGCGTGGTCTCAGACCCTTCTGCCGAGGTGTCGCGCCCGAGGGCGCCTTCGTCGTTGCAGCCGAAGGTGTAGATCTGCAGACAGAGGGACCCGGTCAGGAAGGGGCGCAGAAGTCGACAGGACGTGCGTGAAGCCAGGGGACGGAGCCCCACCTGAATCGTCCCTCTGCACCCCAAAATCTTTGAGGTCCGCGGCACAGACCCCACCCAGGAGCTGGAGCAGGGGGGAGACCTGCAAGGTGCCACCCCGCAGCTACACGGGGGCAGAGCGGGGGCCGATCCTCACCCTGCTCCAGGACACGAGGACGTCCCCGAGCCCGCAGGGGTTGGGGGCACAGCTCAGCCTTCCCCCCGCCCCGTGTCCCCCCCATGCCGCTCTCACCTTGCCCGTCTCGCTGAGGCACACGGTGTGCATCCCTCCGGCCTCCGCCTGCACGATCATCTCCGGCAGCTGCACCAGGGCCGGCTTCTTCCTCTCCATCACGCCCTCGCCCAGGCCCAGCTGGCCGACGTCCCCCTGCCCCAGCGAAAGCACCAGCCCGGGCTGCGTCCGGTGGGACGGGTGGCTGACTGCGGGGCAGAGAGGAGCCATGCGCTGTGCTGCCCGGGGAGGGGGGGGGGAACCCTTCCAGCACAGCTGCGCAGGGAATTCGGGGGCTCCCCGGGGGGGGTTCTTACCTTTAAGCTTCTTCCTGGCAGGAGATTCGTCTTCTGGCGCAGGGCTTTTCTTTGCAGTGCGTTTTCCGGGCATGGTGGTTTAAGATCTAAACAAACACAGACGCCGTTAGGGGGTCGCCCAAGGCGGGAAGGGATTTTTCTCCGAAACCAACCCCCGGCCCAGGCTGAACCCCCCCGATTTTTGTTTTCCTTGCACGTTTCACCCGCCGCGTGCTCCCGCGCCTCGGGGAGCCGCGTGCTCCGAGCACCCTCCCCGCTCAAAACCCGCGACCATCCCAAGGGGAAGCCGGGGACCCTGCGCCGCCCTCCCCCCAGCCCCATCCCCGCGGATCCCCGTTTGAATCTCCCGCCGGTCCGCCCGTCCTCCCTTCCCCACCGTCCTCCGGTTCCGCCGCTCCCCGGCCTTCCCCAGCCCAACACCGAGCCGGGGGGGGACCAAGCTGCAGCCCCCCGGGAGGAGCGGTAAGGTCCCGTGTCCCCCCCACCCCCACCCCGGTGCCCACCCCGGTCCCTTTCCCCCCTCCCCGTCCCCGCCCGGTGCCCCCAGCCCCG
>NC_048915.1:2651445-2668504 GCF_011077185.1 Oxyura jamaicensis
CATTCTTTGCCCCGTGAACGGTCAGGAACACGGCCGGGAGCCCCCTCCCACAAAAAAGCAAGGCCGCCGGTCCCAGCTCCCAGAGCAATTTTCAGCCCCGTTTTAGCAAACTCTTTCCCCAAAGCGAGCGGCACAACTCGCTCAGCGCTCCCCCCCCCCCCCCCAACACCTCCCTTTCATTTTCCCTCCAGGGAAGCTCCTGCCCAGCCTGCCAGCCCCGGAGCCCCCCCCTTTCCTTCTCCCTCGCCCCTTTTTTCACCAGGTTTGAGGCCCCGCAGCCCCATCCCTCACCGGGCAGCCGCCCCTGCCCTCTTCTGCTCAAAACGCCCCCAGCCCTGGGGACAGCGCCACAGCCTACTTACGGGGGGGGGGGTTAGAGATCCCAAGGTGTTCAGAGGTCCACCAGGAATTAAAGCAGCCTTTAAGTCCTTCACTTAACAGAGGGGAAAAACGCCTAAGTAGGGTTACCCAAATCATAGCAACCCCAAAGCCAGAGGTACAACCCCCAGCCCCCCACACAGCCGAGCTCCCCAGGGCTCTGAGGGCTACAAAACTTCCCTTACTGGTATCTGCACCAGTACGCCCAGTGTTGGTCCTGTTGAGCCCCAACCTCCCAGTCCCAGGAGCTGAGACTGCTGGAAATGAGGGCAGGCTGAAGGGGGGTGGAACATGGCCACACAGCACCATGAAATAAATGTTTACTCAGGGTTTCCTGAGCTCCATTCCAACAAACAGCTAGCAGTCATGCCAGAGACAACAGCCACAGACACCATTTCAAAGAACTTTATTTGTCAGGCACAGCATCACAGGTCCCGGAACACCCACAGAAGCTCCCAGATGGACACTTAGCACCAGCTGTACACCGTCACACCACACTCCCACCCTCTCCCCCAGCACCAGGCAGCCTCCCTCACAGCCACATTTCCCAGTGCCTTGCTTCACTTCTCAGGCTCCTTTTTCAGGTGGAGGACCAGGAGGTGCAGGCCCCCAGCACAAAGCACGTGCTCAGTGTCACCACGTGGAGGCACCTTTTCCCATTTCCAGCCTGCTCTGAACTCTGCAGAGGCTCGGATGATACACCCAGCATGAACCAAACCTCGGCCACCTCTGCTCAGAATTTGGGCTGGATTTGGCTCAGGATACTCACCCTCACTGGGTACACGCAGGCCGCTGTTGGCAGCACTCAATCCCAAGCCTTCACCACTGTCTGCAACAACAAAAGCCACAAGGAAGCTCATTATTTGTGTCCCACGTGGATTTTCCTACCTACAATCTGCCAGGAAGCACAATCCATTGCTAGTCCATCACATACACGACCAGGTCCAGCACAGCCATGTGCTCCCAGCCTTTGTTAAGCAAACCATGTGCCTTCCATCTCCCTTCTCCTAGTAAAAGCCCAGTGCTTCAGCACCCACATTAACATTATTTTCAAGGATAAAAAAGTCTGCTTTGGGACCGATTAACATGGAAATCTGGGTGAGCACACATGGGCTGTTCTTCACAAGGCTGAGACAACAAAATGGCTGAGCTGGGTCAGGTTTCACAAGGGCAAGGGCCTCAGCCAGGGCCTCCGTGACTCTGCACAAATTTGGTTCTGCTCTTCCCCAGATTCATATAACAAAGCCTCAAAAGCCAATTAAGCCCCACCATTCACCTTCATTTTATCAAGTTTTTCCCCTTTTCCTAATATTCAGGAGCAGGCCTCTTATACTAGTCCAACAAAAGCTTAAAGCCCTATGGAACACAAGCTAAGCTTCTGCTGTTAAACAGTGTCTATAAAGCCCCTACCAGTATTTCAGGATTTCAAACCCCTGATCGATGCCATTTCAGTTCGCATTAAGCCAGTTAAAAGCAAATATCTAAAGCTTAAAGGGGTCGCTATCAAGATTACAAGGTAATTACACAATGTCTGTGCAGGATCACTCACCTTCCAAAGCAGCACTCCACCGACATCAAAGTTTGAGTTAGAAACTGCAAACAACAAAGAAAAGGCGTTAAGTAACCGCTCTCAGACCCTCCTCCCTTCCCCCCAGCCTACACCCCCCACGTCTCCCCATGCCCCCAACCGAAGCCCCCCCCGTGTGATTTGTTTCCTGCATGGTTTATCTCCTCTGTAACGGCCCGGGGGCTCAGAGAAGCAGTAGGAATATGCAGGCTGCAGACTCGAGGCCCGGCTTGTTCTCCAACGTTGTGGAATGGGACCGTACGTCACAGGCCCGAGGGCCTACGCTCCCGCGCGCCACACGGACAGAGCCATGAGAGAGCTACTTCTCCGGGTGTCCACGTTGGGGTCTGCCCCCCCTCCACACCCCGGTACACCCCCCCCGGGTCCCCGGGCAGACACTCACTCGGGAAGCAGGCTGGGCGAGGCCGGACCGAGCACCAGCAGCGAACCTGGAGGAAGGGAGAGGAGGCGCTGAGGGGCGGCGCTGCCCAGCCCATCCCCCCCTGGGCAGGGCCCCCCCTCAGGCCGCTCGGCGCGGGTAGGCCGCGGTGGGCCCGGGGCTGGCTGCAAGCAGCACCGCCCTTCGCAGCCCTCATAGAAGTCGCCGGCTCCATAAGCCACAGCAAGAAGAACGGGAAAGAAGTGAGAAATGGGGAAAAAGCGGGAAAAAAAGGGGGGAAGGAAGAGGCCGCGCTCCGCTCACCTTCCGCACTCGCCGCCTGCCACCGGTGAAAGAGAACGAAGGGCCGCGCGCCGCGGTATTTATGGAGTATCCAGGGGGCGGGGCCTGGGCGCGCATGCGCGGAGAACAAGAGGGAGGGCCGAGCGGCTCGTGTGCAAAAGGGGAGCTTTGGCGGGAGAGGGGCCGGGCGCAGCGGGAGGGGGAGCATGCGCAGTGGGAAGGCGGGAAGGGGGCTGGGGGGGGGGGGTGAAGCAGGGAGTTATTGGGGTTGGGAACGCGCTGAGGTCGGGTGGGCCCCCCCGGCCCCCCCTGCCACCGCTGTCACCCACTGACCGTGTCCCCAAGCACCACGTCCAGCCTCTCCTTGAACATCCCCAGGGACGGTGACTCCACCACCTCCCTGGGCAACCCGTCCCAACGCCTGCCCGCTCCTTCTGTGAGGAAATGGCTCCTCGTTTCCAGCCTGAGCGCGCTAATTAGTCAGCCTTGTGTCCCCTAATTAGTCAGCCCCAGCTGTGTCCCCAAACCAGGACAGGACAGGGGGGCAAGATGACCTAGGCCTGGGGGGTGTAACTGTGAAGAATAGGTGAGAAACTCCCGGTGTGCACGTGTCCTCGGGCATTTAAATCACTTAATTTAGGATGCACACCTAAATTGGAATGAGATAAAAAATAACGAGGTGGCCTGAGCATGCGCAAGACCTGGGTTCAAGCAGCAAACACAGTAAGGAAGACTACCGACGACCACCAGCTTCCTCCCCAAAACCGCCAGTGGGAACAATAGTGCATGCGTCAGGGGCATTCACGTATTTTAATGAGTTAAGGAACCTGTAGGAATGTGTTGGTTATTTCTCAGAAATCTAATGGATATGCATGTTTTGATTGCACGTAACTGCTGTAGCCTGGGCGCACACACTGGGTGGAACGACCCCGTGTGACTGCCACCGCAATTAAAGAAAGCCTGCTTTCTAACACCCCACATTGAGTCTTAGAGAGTTTCTTTGATCAACTTTTAAGGTAACAGTTCAGCCCCGAGCAGAGCAGGCCGAGGGGAGGCCTCATGGCGGCCTGCAGCTCCCTCACAGGGAGCGGAGGGGCAGGCGCTGAGCTCTGCTCCCTGGGGACAGCGACAGGACCCGAGGGGACGGCATGGAGCTGGGACAGGGGAGGGTCAGGCTGGGGGTGAGGGAAAGGTTCTGCACCCAGGGGTGGTCGGGCACTGGGACAGGCTGCCCAGGGACGTGGTCACAGCCCTGAGCCTGCCAGAGCTCAAGAAACATTTGGACAATGCTCTCAGACACAGGGTCTGGTTTGGGGGTGGTGCTGTGTGGAGCCAGGAGCTGGACCCGGTGATCCCTGTGGGTCCCTTCCACCTCATGATGTCCTCTGCTTCTGGGGAGAAAAGGTCCTTCACCCCCCCGGCCCCCTCCAACACGAGCCATTTAAAACACAACCAGAGCATCATTTTTTTTTTTTTAAAAAAAACCTCCTAAAATACTTTTATTCAATAATTAAAATCTGTTGATGAGGAGACAGATATACAATGCAATGATTTAGTCTACAGCCGTACTGTACACGGGGAAGCTGTGAGGGACGCGCACCCACCGCGGGCGAAGGCAGCGCCGGGCGCGGGGCCCGGGCCTTGGCATGGCGCGGAGGCAGCGCAGCGAGGCCCCGCAGCTCCCGAAACAGCTCGAGCACCACGGCGGCAGGTCTGCGAAGAAGGCGAGCCCTCCTCTTCATTCCCACAGCCCTGCGGGGCTGCGATAGTCCCTTCGTGGCTAGCGGCATCTCACACGTGGGTTAGTTCTGGGCATGATACAGCAGTGCGCCCGTACCAGATTGAAACCCAATGTTCCGGAAGAACCAACGTGAGATTCTCAGAAGAGCAAGAGTATCTATTTTTAAGGTCACTTTTAAACCTCTTCTCCTCCCCGCACCTTCCACCCACACAGTGAAATTATCAAGTTTCCAGTAGGCTTTGCTGTAAAAATGAGAGAAGGCAAGTTTCACCCTGATTTGGGAGAGTAAAAAAAAAAACATCTGAGAGGAAGCGACGATAAAAAGAATTTACTACTACCACAGCTTCCCCAAATTAAAAAGTTTTAAAAAGGCAACAGTCATTTCCTGGTTCTGTAATTTGTTAAATGAGCCTAGATATTCTCAAGACAAGATCCATTAACATCACCGCAAGTGTGAGAGAGTAGGGAGGGAACGCTTTATACATTTGTGTTTTGTTTTTTGCCTTTTTTTTCTGGTTTTGAGTTCTTTTGATTTTTTTTTACAAAAAAAAAAAAAAAAAAAAAGATGCAGCATATGTTAATATCTATACAATTCCCTTCCAGGACAACAAACCGTTGGTCAGTAGTGATTCAGGACATTAAAGATACGACAGATGCGAGCGAATCCAAAACATGACGAGTCACTTGTCAGTTGTCTGCCAGGTCAGCATCTGCACGGGGCTCTCTGTACACAGCTAATATACACACGTGCTTCCTAGCACATCCACTCGCCATTCCTCAGCTCTCCAACACCAGAGCTGCCGAGTTTTTTCCTCCTCCAGGTAAAGAGAGAGGAAACGAAGGGCTTGCACCCAAAAGGAGTATGTACAGCCGAGAACTGGCCCGTCACGACAGGAAGGGAGCTGGAGAACGAAGCGCTCGTTCACACGTGCGTGGACTCCTGGCAGGGAGGAGAGGCGTATTGCTGAGCTGCGCGAGGTATAGTGTTCAGTTCCAGCCTGATGGCACTCGAGACGTGTTTGTTCCAGTGAAATGCTACATTCAGACAGGATTGCCCCTTCCCTGGCCGAAAGCCCTTTTCTGGATATGTTTTGAAGGCAAATCTTGGAAGAGTCGAGGTTCTGCCCTTGCTGTATTGCCCAGGAGAGGGACGCAGAGAACTTCCAGTCCTCTCGGGTCTCTTGCTCCTTCTTGGAAGATTATGGTCGATGGTACCTAAAAGCCAAGTGAAAAAAACAAAGTGTCATCCTCGGAACTTGGGTTAACAGTTACTGAACGGAATCATTTCTGAATTCTCAGCCCTCAGCGAAGCTGTTAACAGTTTCACCTCTGCCTTAGAAAGCGTTTGTGCTCTGCAAACACTCAGCCACACAGCTCGGGGGCAGGGGGAAGAATCACTCGCACCATGATGCACAGGTTACTGCTTGGGTCGCATCAGAGCTAACTACCAGTGTGCTTTGTGGCTGTGGCTTCTGCCGCATGTCTCTAGTCCCAGAAAAGCATGCTCGGGCTGCGGCCTCACACAGGTTTCAGCAACACACCAACCCAGCCACTGGCCATTTTGAGTTTCCAGGGTGCCCCCAGTTTAGGGAAGAACACCTCTTCATGTCAGGTACTCCTCCTGTCACCCAACAACACCGAGGTGGAAAGGGATATTAAATCTGCAAGCGCCGCACAGGTCATTTTCCTAAGGATTCGGTGCTCTGAGCCCAGCAGCACCCCTGCAACACAGCTCTCCCAACAGCACAGACTACGCGAGCGCTGTGGTCTCACCGCGTGAACTGTTTGCTCTCCTCGTGGACTTCCATTTCACAGCTCTTAAACTCGTTTAGCTCCTTCCGGATGGCAGCCTGCGTGAAAAGGGAGAGATCTTTATCTCCTGCTGGGGCATATGACCCTCTATCCCCCATTTTCAGTGAGCTCAGGCACGGCAAGAAGGTGCCGTGGCTCCAACACTGCTGCTCAGGATCGTCCTCCATCACCTTTCAGTGGTGAAGCAAAGAGTAAGAGCAGTTTTTAACCATGAGCCTGAGTCCCTCGGTTCTTTTTGGTAGAGGAAGGAGCTTGGATTGCAGCAGCCACCCAAACTTTCACGGATCCTTCGCACCAGACAGAATTTAATCTGCCCCACCTCCTCCACACCAAGGCCGGGCAGTCCCCACAAGTGGCCAGGGAAGATGAGAACAGGCATCTTCCCTGCCAGCTTGCCTAAGCCTGCCTCAGCCTGTGAAAAACTGCACTCCCCCAACCAACGCCCTGCGCCTTGCTCCCTCTTGTACCACCAGAAGCCAAGACTGGTCTCACTGCAGCGCAGGCAGTGCCCGTGTGGGCTCCGTGTCACCGTGGAGGGGGCAGGAACAGGGCTGGGTACAACACACGTGGGTGAAGCACGCTGGTGGTGCTTGGTGGGGTGGCAGAGGGAAAGATGCAGAGGTTTAAAAAAAAAAAAAAGAAAAAAAGAGCAAATCTTGGCTCTCAGCCTTTGGCTTGGGACACCCCGACCTAGCTCCCTGCCCCGCCTGGGAACAGGACGCTCCCTGTTACCTTGTCAGCCGGCGTAAGCTTTGTCCACGGCTTATCTGCTCGCCGGTCGTAGTCTTGAGCATCTGTCACTTCCACATATTCGTTAAACCTCAGGATCTTCCTGGCCTGCAGCTCTGCCACTGTAGGCCTTTGGCTGAGCTGAATGCAAGAACAAGAAGTTAGTGAGCGCCTTGTCCCCAGAGCTGCTCAGGAGCTGCCATCCCAGGTGAAACAGAGACCAGTTCCCTCACTGGGACACCGAGGTCCTGCTCACGATGCAAGGGACCAGGCAAACCCTCTCACGATTTACCTCTCACGGGTCTTGCTTGGATCACGAGGCCACAAGGGCAGAACCGAGGCCACGCTCGCAGGAAGAGAGAACGAGGGGTTTGGGAACAGCCACTGCAGGGTGGCCCCAGCGAACACCCCAGAACCAAGCCCATTTTCTGCTTCAGCTACAGCAGAACCCCCATGTCATATCCGCAGGCCCTTTGGAAGATATTCCCCAGCCATGCGTAACAGCGAGCGACTTGGGCATCGCAGCTGAGAGCAGCTCTGCTCAGCTTCCCGCGAGCTGTTGCTTGTGAAATGAATTTCTGGGGAGCCTGGTGTGAACGTCGTGGCCACTGACATACTGCTGGAACAGGTCAGCACGGGCAAAACTTCCAAGTGCCAGGTGCCAAACAGACCTCATCTAGCTCGTTACACCTGATGCCAGCTCCGATCTGTCAGCGCCCAAACCGGCTGCGGTGCCAAGGGCTGGCCGTGGCTGACAGACCGCATTCTGCAGTCCCCGCCGTCAGAGGGCACCGGGGACGATTACACAACAGCCCCGTGACTTCACCCGCAGCACGGCGCCTACGACGTGCTCACAGCCACCACCGACCCTGACGGCTCTGCCAGATGGCAGTGGCAGCACGACGGCCAGCAGTACCTTTCTGGTGAGCCTGCGTTTGATCTCTCGCTTCTCGGCTTGACGGTCAGCTTCGTTTTTCGCTGCCAAGGGGAAAAAAAACAACAATTTTTTCCCCTAAGCATCACAGGTTTTGAAAAGCGCCTTCTGGACTTGAAGAGAGAAGAAGGGTGAGCTTTATCAGACTGACCACGTATCTGCAGTCGCTACAGGCAGAGAGAGCAGCCCAACTCCATACCCCTACCCAGCGAGTGACGGTGGTAACGTGGCCCTTCATGTGGCACGGGTGAGTCACTCTCTCCAGCTGCACGTATGTTAAAGATTAATGGCCATGCTGTCAAAACTGCACCCTAGCCTCTTTGCAGATTGCTCTTCCCCAAAGCTATTCTACTAATAGTTTAAAGAGAACAGCAGCGCAGATTAATATTTTAAATGGAAACTTCCTCAACTGCCACCTCCCTTTCCCCAAGATGTTTAAAACTGTTGTGGAACAAGGTGTGGCCGAGAGAAACGTGCTCACTGGACAACGAGCTGCTGCTTTCTGGGTCGTACAGTGCAACGCTGCGATGTCCGGGCCACAAATTAAAGCCCAGCCCAAACAAAGACCCGTGACAGTCCTCGCTGCGTAACTTCAGAGCAGAGCCTTAGCCAGTTCCCGTATTTCACCCTGAGGTTTCAGGCAGGGGACAGGTAGTGCTTCCACAATCCGATGCTTTCAACTCTATTGCTTGGTGCCCTGGCTAAAGAGCTGATTTTAGCCAGGTCCTGGCGGTAACGAAGCACTGGGAAAAGCAGCAGGACAGCTTCCCTGCGGTGGTGTGACCAAAGCATCTCCGTCTGTACGTTTCAGGCAGACCCCACGTATCCACGTACTAAACCGTGAGACGGGAAGCACGGCAGCTTTTATTACTTAGGACCACCGGAGGAGCATTACTCACGTTGAAGTATGTTCCTCTGCTCCAGTTCTTCCGCTGTCGGTCTCTGACTCAGTCGCCTAAAGGAAAGCAGAACACGTTAGGCGCTTGTCATCTGGTCATCCGTCAGCAGGGGATGAAGAACACCGCTGCTTTTGTGGTCTGAGGGCTCCCAGACCTCCTCAGCGCTGCTCAGCCACCAGTGGAGATCACTGCTGCCCTGTCTGGGGCTCTCCTCCCCTCCACTCAAGCAAGCAGCTCAGCCCCAGGCCCAGGTTAGGGAAGAACTGTGCCCCCCAAAAGCTCAGGGGAAACTTTCTAGGGCAGATGAGCAGAGGCTGGAACATCAGCAGCCCCAGCTTCACCCACCACCATCAGCACTCCGTCCTCATCTTTATAGGCCATCCGTATTTTACGGCAGTAATGCTTCTGTAGCCCTTGAGATCTTCCCCTCCCAAACCATTTAACATCTGGAATCAGGGGCCTGTTAGGAGACACTGCTCGATGCCAGGAGAAGATTCCAGCCCTTACAGCACTTGGCCTCCCAGCCCTGACCCAGCAGCCTTGCCCAACCGACCGTGCTGTTCCAGCAGAGGCTGCTTCAACAAGACACCAGCTTTGTCCAGTCCCCCCCCCTACCCTCAGGCCGTACTGCGGGTCCACCCGTAACCCTCCTCTGCTTCTTGTACCTGGTCAGTGTCGACCCGATCTGGTTCCGAATTTGGTTCCACTCCTCCTTGCTCTTCCGAGGAAAGACGAACTTTTCTTCCTGCACCGCGGTTGCGTTGCCCAGCTTCATGGCTAGCGTGTCTTTCCTCTTCACTTTGTTGGCCAGCGTGCCTGCGGGGAGGAGAGCGATGCGATGCGGCTGAGGACGGCGGTGCCTGAGCACAGCCACGTGCCCCCGGCAGTTGTGCTCTCCCCTGGGGTTTGCTTTCCCAGCTCAGCACCACAGCTCCCGAGCTTGCAGGAACTGCTCACGACAGCACCTGCCAGCATCCCGGCGCGATGCCAGCAGCTCAGCGGACCCCCCCCCACACCTGAAGGGGTGGGACAGCAAAGGCTACTGCATTAACCAACTGCAGCTGGAGGGGGAGCATCTCACCAGAAGAACCTTCAGGTTTGGCTGAAAAAGGCTTTGAAAAGGCAGGGGGGAGGACGTGGTACGGCATGAAACCAAGAGCCAAGAGCTTCACTGCATGAAGTAGCACAGCCAGGTCACAGCACAGCCAGGACTGAGTTCAGCCGGGGCAAAGAGGGAGAGCTGCAATGTCAAAGGCTTACTGTTATGGCTTTCATCCTCTTCCTCATCCTCGTCATCTTTGTAGAGGATGGGCCCCTCCGAGTCAGAGTCGCTCATCCCTTCGTCTCCCTCCTGCTCCTCTGGCAGGACCTGGGGCACCAGCTTTGGGATGACCGTTACAGACGGCACATCTCCAATATACACACGAGGGCCCGGAGCTTGCTCTTCTTCCTGGTCTTCATCTTCCTCTTCCTCATCGTCTGGACTAACGAGAAGCACACCATTACATCTCAACACATCCCACGGGGGCTGGGGGAATACCCTGGACGCGAAGCCCCGTTAGCGGTGCTCGGCCCGTAGGAGGCAGGTCTGTGGGAGCCCCGTGATCCCGCTGCGTCCCCTCTCCCCGCAGCACGGGGAGCTCTCGGGGGAAATGCCAGAGACGGGTTCACTGCAGAAACAAGCGAGCCTCTCGCTACCCTGCTCTGGGAGGTCCAACTCCACACCAGACAGCCCCTTTCCCACTTCCCTCTGCGAAAGGCAAGGTTAAGCGGGCCACGGCCGGATGAAATCCAGAACCTCGTTTTGTCTTAGTGCAATTAAAGACAGGCCGGACTCCTGGCACCAGCCTGCGTTTGTACTCTGGAACGCGTTCCCCTTGGGGTGATAAATTCGCAGAACCGGGGTTAACTTCACGGGGAAGATGCAGCGGGCCCCTAAGAGGCTGAAAGATCCAGCCAACGGGCAAAACGCTTTCTGGAGTGCTTCAAAGAGCAAAGAATCCAGGGCTGCTTTCTTTGCCATCAGAGCCTGGCTGTGAGAAGCAGGGGGTGCAACGTCAGCGCGTTGGGGTTTACCGGAGCTAACGGGGGAGGTACTCACACTTTCAGCATCTCGATGGTGACCGGCAGGGACCTCGTCCTGCCCAGCGTGCCGCTGTCCTCCCCGAAGGCGTCGTTCTCGAAGAGCAGCGAGTGGGCTCTGTGCGAGCCGTCGGCAGGCGGGGTGACGGGCAGGGGGCTGGCCAGCGCCTGCTGGATCCGGATGTGCAGCGGGACCTGGGGCAGCCGCGGCAGCGCTTGAGGCTCGCCGAAGCCTTGCTCTGCCGGCCTCTTCGCCGCCTCGGGGGGCCTGAAGTCCTCCGGAGGAGGGGGAGGCTCTTTGGGCAGGTCCAGGGAGCGCGGAGGGTCCAGGACGGGGGTGGAGGCGGGCAAGGGCACGCGGGGAGGCTCCGGCGGTACGTGCGTGGGCAGCGGCGGCGACGGCGAGGGCGGCGGGTACGCGGGGGCCATGTGCATGGGTATCAGCATGGGGCGGCTTGCCGTCACCGTCCTGTCGCTCGGGGGCTTGGAAGCGAGGGCTGCCTCTGACGCGGTGCTAGGCAGGAGGCCTCTCTTCGGTGGGAGAGGAGGGGAAGCCTTGGACAAGGCCGTTCCACTGTTCATCGCTTGAGAAAGTTCAGCTGGAAACCAAAGGGACACACGGGTTAACGGGGCGTTTGCCAGGTGCCCTTCACCGGCGTGGAGTAAGAGCCAAGGACTCAGAACCTCGGCCCAAACCATCTCAGCCGCTCTTCTGCCACGAGGTGCCAGCGATAAGCAGCTTGCGAGCCTCCAGCGCGCCCTTCCTGCAGCAAAGAGCTGGGAGAGCAGCCAGAAACACGCGGGCTGGGAGAGGTCTGCGCGCCCTGCTGCAGCGGGGGGACACAGCCCCAGCCCTCGGCTGGCAGCAGGCGGAGCTCACCCAGAGCCAGCGCGCAGCCGAGGAGCGCGGGGACGTCGGGCACTTCGCGGCTGTATTTACAGCGTCCCTTTGCAAAGGAATCCGAGACGTGCAGGGCACTCCGGTCGTGTTGACGGTTCCCTTGCACGTTAAAAAATAAACAAACTGGGGAGGGGGGAGTCTCACTTGGAGAACAAAGGCAGCAGAGCTGCAGGCAGCAGCAGCGTGCCTTCCCCTTCATCTGCCAGCCCAGCCCAAGGACACCTTGCTGCTGGCAGCTCCTGCCTGAGGATGAGCTTTTGCTCTGCTCCAAAAAAAAACCTGCTAAAGCTTCCAGAACTACTAGAGAGCCTTGAGTCTTCATCAGATTTGTCTGGGTGATGGAGGAGACGGGAAGAAACAGGAACCACATCGGATGAAGGAAAACGGCTGCAGGAGGAAATCTCTTCAGGTTCCCGGAACCTTTAGGTCCTGGGGAAGAAGTTGCACCCGTGAAGACCGCTCTGCTCTTGCTGTAGGAGCCTGCAACCTTCAGCATCCACATTCTGGTGACTCGTGGGGCTTGGCAAGGTTTCGCCCACCCGCTGGAAGCGCAGCAGAGGACGGCCGCAGAGCCGGGCCCCACCAGGGAGCTGGAGGAGTCGCGCGCCGCAAGAGGGTGCTGCGGGCAGGGAGCGCCCCGCCAAGATAAGGCCGCATATCCGGAGAGAGGTGGGCACATTTCTGGGATGTTTAGCATTTTTAGACTTTCCCCTCGTAGATTAAGAGCCAGATTGTGGAAAACACCCTGAGTGCCCTCAGCTCCCATCAGCGCCAGCCCGGAGGGATTGCAGCGTCCCTTCAGCAGGGCTCGGAGCCTGGCAGGACCAGGCTCAGGTCACCTCTGGGTAACAGCAGACAGATTTTGAAAGGGACCGAGTAGTTGGCAGGAGAAAGAGGAGACAGGAGAGGGCTGGGCACCACTTAAAGCATCCACCTGAACCAGCCAGTGCGGTAAGGAGGGAAGCCAGCGAGTGCCACCGCGGCCGGATCCACTGCTCCAGCCCCGACCAGATCTCAGCTGCTGCTCCTGAACCCCCCCAGCACCACGCACCGGGGCTGCGCCGAGCTCCCGGCCGTCCGGAGGGCACCGCGTGCCCTGCTTTCTTTTTTCAAGCTGATGCTGATTAAAATCCCAGTCCCCACGAGTGTTTCCTTAGCCTTGTTTTCAGCTGCTGCCTCAGACAGCAGGACTGCTCGCAGAATGAGCACGAGGGAACCAACGGGCGACCTGCACGCCGGCAGCTCTCCCTGCCTGGGTTATCACAGCAGCAGCAGCACAACAACTGAAACGCCCGGAGTCAGAGCGTGCACCAGAGACCTCCTGAAGCCAGTTCCACTGCTGCTGTTTATCCACAGCAGCAAAAGGAGGCTCGTGCAGCAGTGATGGCAAGCACGGCTCCGTCGTGCCTCTCTCCTCTGGGAAACGAGGGGTTGGCTGCTCCCCTCCCTTCTCCTCCACATCCCCGCAGCTGCACCCAGCCCCGGATTTTGGGGAGGCCGGGTCCAAGCAGACAGTGGACAGACCGCTGTCTTCAGCTGCATTTGTTGTTCCGCAGGTACCTCCTGCAATTAGTGCTGGGGCATTTCAAATACCATCTGCGACGTGTGCAAGCAGCTTAAGGAAAACAAGAAGGGATTTCATCGGGTGCTCAGGCGCGGTCGGACTAATCAAGCTGGTCTGGCACACAGGAGAGTTTTATCAAGGTCACTTGCAAAACCTGCCAGGGCAAGGAGCAGCCCCAAACCGAGCAGAGGGATGCAGGCTGCACGGAAAGCAGTGGCCCAGGCTAGTTCTGATGGTAACCTGCACACCCTCTCGGCTTCTACCGCTGCCTCCCAAGCCACACCTGCGTAACGCCTCCGCTCTGAGCCACCACCACAGACCTGTCCCATTGATCTTCCCGGGAACCTCCCTCCTGACCTGCACCAGCCTCTGCCGGCCCAAGGCGAAGATCGGGAGGTGAGCTGGGGAATACGAACAGGGTAGGGACTGGAGCTGGCTCGTTTTCCCCAGCAGTGCTTCTAAAAGTCCTGAACAGGGCAGGATCTCAGCTTTCAGAATCATCTGCTTAGAAACAGAGCTAAGACGCTTAATTCTTTCCCTAAGTGGGAAGATTCAGCTCAAATGACACCGGAGTATTCGCCCATGGGATGAGACATAAGGACACCAGACTAACACAGCAATGTCCTGGCCGCAGACCCTGGAGAAGGTGCCTGGGTATAACCAAGTCTCGTCCACCATCCACAGCCCCAGGTGTCCGTGGCTGATTCCCAGCTCTCCGCGGAGCATCGACGTGGAGACAGCCGTGCAGCTGCCACAGAACTGCCTTCCCCTCTCCCTGCACCACTCCCACCCCTGCCAGAAGCAGGCAGGGTTCCCCTCCTGCCGGTAGGCAACGTGCCCGTCCGACCGAGCGGGTGACTTGGGGCACGGCGCTCCAGGAATTGCCCTCAGCACACGGATGCCCTGGCCAAACACTGGCAGATCTTTTAAGCCCAAAGCGGGCTGTTTTCAGCCAAAACCATCCAACGCTGTGATACGATGTTCTCTAAATCATACCCAGACACAGCCTCTCCCCCTTTGTAAGGGAATATCAGAGCGAGGGCTCCGGAACACCCACCAGGGCAGCTGGCAGAGGCACTTACCTATCACCGAGTTGCTGTTTCTGTTGACAGGCTTGGGCGGCGGGACGGGAGGCTGCTTGGCAGGAGCCGTGCTGGTCGTGCTCACGGGAGCAGTAGTGTTGGCACCGGCAAGAGCAGGGGGCAGAGTCCTGGGGGCTGGGGAGGGGGCAGCTGTGGAATTGACTGTCTTTGCTGCGCCAGGGGCCGTGGTGGTGGGTGCGGGTTTTGCAGCGCTGCTGGCAGGTGCAGGATCCTTTGCTTGCGCCTCGTTTGCCTCCTGGGACGTGGAGGGAGGTCTTTTTGGAGGAAGAAGGGGCTGCCTGGCAACGTGGGGCTCCTGCAGTGGCTCCGGTTCGGGACCAGGTTGGCTGCTGGAAGAGCCTGCAAGGTGAGACAGCTCCGGTTAAGAGGCTAGAAGGCCCAGAGGAGGGAGGAAGAATCAGATGAGAATTCAAAGCTAGTCCCATACGGATCTGAAGCGACCGATTCTGCACGCTCCGGTTTCTCACCTTGTCTTTTCTTTGGTTCCTCAGCTGGAACAGGCTTCCTAAGGCTGGATGACTTCGGGGCCTCTTCCTCCTGGCTGGCCGGGTTACCGGCCCCGGGACCACCGATGGGGACCGTGTGGCCATTCTTCAGTGCCGGCGGGTTCAGCTTCTCTGGTTCCTCACCATCTGCGAGGGGACGGGAGGAGAGAAACAACAGAAAACGCTCAGAAAGCACGAGAGGGAAGAGACGTGGCTGAGCTGCCGGCGATCGGCACTGATTCCTAGCATGCCAACCCCAGCTCGGGCTGAGAGCTCTCGGTTTCGTTATCAACGAGCAAAATGCTACAGCACCGGATCCCATCAAGTGTTCTTCTCCTTCAGCAGCCCCTTCGCCTACCACCTTGTTTAGGAAGAAGGCTGCCGCGTTTAAAAACCTGGGACTGGTGTGCCCAGCGAAGCTGCGGTCGCAGTCAGCCTCCAGCAGCTCCCACATCCCCTCACCACTACAGAGCCATCGCATTTTCTGCTGCAACACGAAATCCAGCAGCAGCCAATTCTTCTGCTGGACGTGAAATGGCAGATTTTGGATAATTCCTTCAGATTAGCACCTCTGTTTTCCTTCCATTTCCGCCCTGAATGGGGCAGGAAGGTCACCGCTGTGCCCGCAGGGCAGCTTTCCTCGCTTTTCACCTCCATTTTAATCGGACGGAGCAACGCATCTTCCTCAGCCTGACGTGGCTCAGCCCGCCCACCTCTGCTTTTGTAGATGCCAGCGCGGGGTCTCCCGCATGCCAGAAGCAAGCCCTCCTCTGGAGTAAATAAATACACGAAATCTTTTCAGCCCCGCTTGATCCTGATGCTTTCGAGAGCGCTTCGAGCCCTACCAACGGCTGAAATCCTCAGCCGTTCTCTGCCTCCGTAGCTGCCTCCACAGGACGACCTCTTGGTGTTATTCCCAAATTCAGGCTTCACAGCCCTCGTTAGGGGCAGTGCCTGTTCTGACTGCTTTCTGTTTCAAGAGGACCAGAGCACGTACGTCACCCGTTCGATTCGCGGTCCCTAGCATTTTCAGCCTGGCACCCCTCAGGCGGTTCGTGGACAGCATCTCGAGCCTGCCAGGTGTGCTAGCACGTTCTGCTGCTCGCTTGCGCTGATTTATCCCACTGCCCTCTACTCCCCACGCCGAGATCCCCTCCCCTGGGGGACACAGCGTTATGCAGAGGCGCCCTGGTGATATGCAGAAGCTGAAAGCAAAGGTGCCAAGCTGAAAGCTCCCCAGGCTTTTTCTGCAAAAAACAATAATAATAATAATAAAATAATAAAAAAATACCCTTGGTTCCTGCAAGGAGATGGAAAACAGCTCTGCCCTTCCCTGAAATGCAGGAAGTGCAGACAGCAGCAAGAGGGAGTTTCCTCCCCAGCCAGGGCTGAAACTCAAGAGATGAGCTGGGAGCTTTTTATAGCAGCAATCGCCTCTGGCTAGCCGGAGTTTTCAGCCAGGGAGGCAGGAACAGCACGATCTTGCTTTTTCCTTAGTCACTCACACCTGGCGTGCCCTTCTCTGGCAGGGAGCTGCAGCACACCGCCGGCTCCTCGCTGCCCCGGCCTCCCCGGGGAGCAGCAGGGCCTCGTCCCCTGCCAGCTGCGTGGGGTTCCAAAAGCCTCTGCTCTGCCTCTTCCCTACCTCCTTGCTCGCTCAGGGGGTTCCAGGTTTATTTTTTTTGCTATGGACTCACCTAAGAAAAGTAGCTGACCCTGTAAGAGCCGGTCTTAAAACTGCAAGGAAACGCAGAAACCTTCCGCCACCATCCCGTGACCCTTCCAGCGTCTTAAAAATCATAGAAGCAAGGATTTAGATGATGTGCTCCCTAACCTAACCCTCCTGACAACATCGATCGCTCCCTCGGGCTTGCACCTTGTCCAGGTTATCACCATCTCCTGCTCCTTCAGCCAGCTCAGATGACTTAAAGCAGAAAATAATTCCACCTCTCAGCCACGCTTCTGGTCCAGCCTCACCGTCTGGAAGACCTCTCCTCTGTCACCTCCAGTGGGAAGTTTGCTGCACGGAGCCTTTGATCTCCACAGTTTCGTGCTGTGACCTCCTACACTTGTGTACCACGGCGAATTCTTCCTCCAGCCCAGCGCTCACCCCCTCAGGTGGTTCTACGTGGCTTTTATTACAGGGCAGCTGCAAACAACCCTGTTAGCTTTTACTTCGCTG
>NC_048915.1:2668514-2687348 GCF_011077185.1 Oxyura jamaicensis
GCTGCTCTGAGCCAAAGCCCACGCTGCTGCCAAGCGGGTGGGCTGCTCTGCCACCGCTCCTGCCCTCTCCCTTTTACACCCAGGGGTGAACCGAGCTGGCCCGGTGGTTATTTTGGCAGGTTGACCCCAACTCAGACAGCAGGGATGACAAAGCGGGAGAATCACGGAATATCCGGGTTGGAAGGGATCCACAAAGACCATCGAGTCCAACTCCTGGGTCCCCAAAGGGCCACCCCCAAAAACAAACTTCAGTAAGCCACAATACGGCCAAATATAAGGCCATGCCATGAGGCAACCCGTCTCTAACTCCTCGAGGAAATCCCCCTACCCCAGGGCAGCTCCAAGGCATCCCTCGGCTCCTTCTTCCACGCCTCAAGCCTTCAAACCTGAACTCCGAGGTCAGGGCGCGATGGGAACAAGCCAGAGGTGCCGAGCCAAAGCGTGCCGGAGGAGCTCAATGGGACGAGACAGCGTGGCTGCACCAGGACACGCACACGAGGGACAGGGTGGGGAGTGACACACAGGACGCCCCTTCCCTCCCCGCTGCCAGGGGACAGGAGGACGTCCAAGACAAGCGCCGCTGTTTCTTCGGGACATCCTCCTAACCCGGCAGGCGGGCCGCCTTCCAGGCGCAAAAGCCAGGCAGGAGAGCGCATCGAGGAGGGCAGGACAGACAGAGAAGAACCACACCAGCAAGTAGGAGCCCTTAAATTTGCCTCCCCGAGAAGAACGGCTGCCGGGGGGGGGTGTTGCCAGAGGAAGGCCAGCTACACAGAACACAGACAGGTGGAGGAGAAGCTCAGGACTCACCCTGCTCAGGGTCTTCCAACAGAACCCCTCTTTTTACCAGCTCCTCTCTTGGCTTTCGCATAGAAATCTTTCGTTCTAAAACTGGTATTAAATCAAAAAGAAAAAAAAAAAGGCACTCAGAAAACAGGGTAGGCTGGAAGTTCAAGATGATACTTTTGTTTTTTTTTAAAAGTCCTCTGGAAGAAGTAAAAGGGCTTCGAATTTCACCGCATCGCACGGATTAATGAGGGCGGGGGGACTGCACGCCCAGGCCTGCGCCTCGCGCTAGGTTGGCGATCATGGAGCAAGCCCTCCCTCCCCGCGGCTGCCTCGGGAGCTTCCTTCCCTTCCAGGAAGGAATTTGCTCATCTGAGAGCACTGCTCCACGGCAAGGTGTTTCTGGAGAGCTCGCAGGTGCCAGCCCATCGCCCGAGTCACGCTTTGGCTCTCACGCGTGCCGGCGCTGGGGCTCGTGGCCGCGAGCCGCCCTCACCAGCCAGCGGGCTCAGCGCAGCTTTCCCAGCTGGAGGAAGGGATTCCCACCCTGCCCCCCCTTTACCTTCCGAAGTCTCCTTAAATTTATCGCTGCTTTTCTTTTTCCTCCACTTCCAAGGCTTGAAGATCTTGCCGAAGCTCGAGAACTTGCTTTTCCTCTTGGTGGGAGGCGTGGTGTCGCCCGATTCCAGAACGTCTACCCCCATGCCGGCATCGCTCGGGGGGTGATCCACCTCTTCAGCTGCACGGGAAAGAACACAGAGGGAATTTTACCTTCGTGTTGAGGACTTCGGCTGCCATCTCCCGCCAGCCAGCCCCTCGCGCCCCGCAAAACGGCGACGCACGCTCGTGCAAAGGAGGCAGCGAGACTCCCCCCCGCCTGCACGTAACCCACCGGCATTTCGCCCGGGGAGACGAGAGGGGGTGTCCGGAGTTACCAGCGCAAAGGGCAACCGCCAAGAGGCTTCCTGACGGACCCAGGGTTAGTTGGAGTTTGCAGTGCCACGGCTTCGCCCGAGGAACACGCATCACCGCTGCGGCTTCTCATCTGCAGCTGGAAGCGACTGGTGCTAGACCCGCGTAAGGACAGGAGCGCGCAGCCCCCCCCGGCCCGCAGAGCCCCTTTTCACGACCGTCCACACGCAGCGAGGTCACCAGACCCGCGCTAGAGCTCAGCCTGGCTGATTTTTCCTCTATAAATAAGGCCGGCGTCGCCAGCCAAGAGCAACAACCGCACAGGAAAGCAACACAATACGGGCCCGCGCTCCACCTACTGCACTCCAGGTCTCCGGAGAACAACACAAGAAGGGCACGGAGGCGGGACGGGACGCGCAAAAAAAAAAAACCTGACTTCGTGCAACAAAGTTCGTAAAGGAACAGCTTGGGAAGCGCGGCCAGAGCACAAAACCCCGCGCTGGTGCCTTTCAGTTTCCTCCTGCCTGGCGGTGCCGGTTCCTGGGTATGGGATGAAGCACGAGAAACATAAGGGAATGCTTATGGGGGAACGCTTACGGGCAGCAGAATCCAGCAGAGCCCGCCGAAAAAAAGGCACAACCTAAGTGAAGGCAGCTGGCGGGCTCTTCGTGGTCTTCGCCTGCAGGCTGCGAAGCCTTGGCTTCGGCACGGGGTAAGACGGGAGCGGCTCAGCTCCACGAGAACACAAACCACGGGCAACTTCCTCCGGTCCTACAAGGTCCTGCCCAACACCACGCGCCGGGCTGAGGTGCTGCCTCACGCATCGCGCTTGTGCACCTGACGTTGAGCCTTCGAGCCAAGCGTTGCGGAGCCTGCAAGCCTCCTGGGATCCCCAAGGGCTTTTAGGCAGGGTGAGGCGAGCCCGTACGACGCGCCTGCGGAAAAGAGAATACCCCCTGGGCCAGGCGGCGAGGCGAGCCAAGAATCCCAGCTCCTGGGGCGGAGAGACTGGGAAAGGAGTTTGAGGGGAAAGGCACCAGGAGAGCAGACTCCGACGCGTAGAAGCAGACTCCTGTCAACGTGGGCAAGAGCAGAGGGTGGGGGAATAAACCGAGAGAAAGCTCAGCCGCTGCCTTTTGGTGGAGGTCCACCTGCGGTGTGGGATGTCGGAGCCCCGGGGGGGTAGGGGCAGCTGGGTGGGCACTGGGGGGTCACGGCACGGCAGGATCCCAGCTTCTTGCTCTGAGCGCAAGCGAAACGAAGACCAGTGAACAGCCGGGACGAGAAGAGCGCTCGCAGCACAAGGGAAAACAGAGAATATTTCCGGAAGAGGATCCAGGTCCCATGTCAGAAGCGTGCCCTTTAAGCAGCGACGGAAGAAGAGGAAAACCAGCCCAGGACGCAGGTTTATCGAGGGGTTGGAGTGGCAGGGAAGTGACCTGTTGCTGTGCTAGCTAGCAGGGAACAAACCCATCAGCAGAGCTGGTTGTGGCCATTTCAGACTTCCCCTAACACCGATGATCCTTCCAGTGCTGCACAGGCTTCTCTCCTCCTGCTCACCGGACTCCAGATTTCGTGCAGTGATGGTTGAGGGGATGGGAGCGGATTCATTTCTTATTTTAACATAAAATCAGCCCCCTAACAGAAAGCTCGCTCAGAGCCAGTGAAGAACTGATGCCAGTCCACGTTTACTTGAAAGAAGGATGATAATTCAGCGTCCGAGCAGCTTCCTAAAGAAGCTGGCTTCGTAAGAGGAGAGCATCCGGGTGGCACGCAGCATCCGAGATGTCAGCACCGAGCCGGGATTTTCTGCGGCTCTATTCTGTGATTTTCTGCCGGGAGGGAGGGCGGGGGGAAGCAGGGACACGCCAAATGGCATTTCAAGCTCCCAGAAAGCCGAGCTGAATCGTCCGGATGCTCAGAGGCACTTTCTTCAGAGAGCGGCGCAGTGGCCCCCGAGTCGTACGCGCCATTTGAAGCAGCAGCATTCACTTTGCTTGGGAATTTGGATCCCAAGAGCCACCCAGGGCACTTCTGAGCCGACGCTCGGTGCCCCACACCTCTCCAAGGAGCAGCATCAGCACCGAAGCCGAGCTTGTTTCACGTGTGTGTGTCCCTTCTTTGAACTGCTCTTCGGAACGTAACCTCTGTGCCGCCTGCCAGCCGAGCCGTCGGAGTGCTGCGCTAACAAAACGAGTTGTTAAAAGAAAACTCAAGGCTCAGGCCCGAGGATTAACGAAGGGAGACCCCAGCGAGCTGCGGCGTCTCCGCTTCCCGTTAGAGGGAGAAGGACGAGCGTTCCCCCGCCGGTCACCTCTGAGCAGCCGGGGAGAAGGAACGGACCCGAAAGGACGAGCCGGGGCCGTCGGGGACACGCCACGACCCCAAACCGGGCGCAGGCGGAGGCAGCGGGCTGGGGGAAAGCCCACGTGCGAGCTTTACCCCCCGGGGAAGGATCTGTTCCACCAGCTCCTGCAGCCCAGGCCTGGCTGTCGAACCGAATACCATCTCGGGGTGGAGTTTCGCACCAGGTGCCGGGCTGCCACCACCCGCAAGCAGGCGGGTGAACACAACAGCTTGGTTTCGGCATGGCGCTCGCCATCGCTCTCCACTAACTGCGTCCTGCTTCCTCCGCCTCGCCGCCCCAGCAGTGGTGCTAGCGGCTGCTCGTGGGCTTGTGCCGTGAGTCAGGTCCGGACCAACACGAAAACAGTCGGCTTGGGCGTTTGCAACACTCTGGTTTGGTGTTTTAAACCCGGTTTTGATGTTTTAAACCCTGGGTTTTGGTGCTTTACGATCAGTTCTGTCCCAAAACAGCCACGCAAGGCGGGGGGACGGGCACACCACGCACCCTCCCCTAGCGCCCAGCCCCAGTCCGAGTCGTTTTCACCGCCGCTGTGCTCTCGGCGGAACAAAACCCACACGTCGATCCCACGGGAGCAGCTCCCTCCCCGCGCACCCGGGGGACTCCAGCTCCGCAGGGCAGGCTGCTCGCAGGAGGGCCCGGGGTGCCCCGATCCCTGCCGTGACAACCTTCCCCTTCCCACCCCGTAATTACCGTGTGGACACGGACATTTAAAATAGCCTGCTCTGACGCAATTACGAATTGCCCTTACTGCTAATTAGCAGGCGGCTCGGCGGCCGTAGGTGTGCTCCCAGGGAGCTGTACCTTCAACACCCCCCTTGTTCGGTGACTGCTCACGTTGGGCGGTGCTCACGTGCCCCTGGATAAGGAACTTTCCTCCGACCGCAGCCCCGTTCCCACCTCGAATTTCCACGAAGCATGGCTCAGAGAGGGCACCTCAGCGTGAAAGGCGCCTTGGCAAGGCGGATTCCAAGGTGGATTTCGCCGTGCCTCTCCTCGCTGTGCTCCACGAGGTGCAGGAGGGGTCCGAGGCTGTGGCTCGCACCCGGGGCAGCTGCGGGGGAAGCACTGGGGCCAAGAGAGGAACCAGACTCGGGGGGAAGGGTGAGAAGCATCGGGGGCTGATGCCCTCGCCACGCTCAGCACCCGGGCTGCTGACCTACGTGGCAAGTCAGCTCCCAGGGAGCCAGCCTCACCTGCGCTGCGGTCCCGGGCTGGAAAACGCATTTTAAATTTATGGGGAAAGGTTAAACGAGGTCGTGCGGGCCTGGGTGAAGGCAGCGGAGTCATGAGAAGGTCAAGAGCTTTCCAGTAAGCAGGTCTCAGTGTGTCCCCGTGCCAGAGAACGAGCTGCTCAGCCCTTCCACCAAAGCCACGCGAAGCGCCCGTCGCCGCCAAGTGGAGCAGGGGGAGCCGTCAGAGCGCACCCCGACACCCGCAGCCCTCACCCAGCCCCGCTGCAGAGCCCCGGCTGAGGAAAATTCCGTGATTAAACACCTGCCGGGACTTCCGTGCCTCGGACAGACCCCGCGGATCTGGGGATGGAGCCGTGCCCCGGTGCTGCCTCCCTTCCCTACCCGAAGCCGCCGCAGATCCCTCCGAAGGGCTCAATGCGTGCCCTGATCCTGCTCCACCAAAACAAGCAGGTGAATTTGAGCTGTTTAAGCAGCAGATCCGCGTTAACCCAAAATGTTCAGGCTGCAGCAGTCTCAGGAAGCGTCACGCGATCGGCACAGCCTGGAGACGCGAGGGGGCAGAAAGCTGCGGCCGTGCCAGCAGCGAGGGGCGCAGCTCTCCATCGGCACGCAGCGAGTCCGAGAGCCGCCTGGCCAGCTGGTCTTCCAACCCCTCCTTCTGCAGCCTGCTACGCGTTTACGCTCCCGTCTCGCCCCTAAAATCTAGGCAGAAATAAAGCTTCTCTCCCACTGCACCCTGTAAGCGAGGGCACGGGGGGCGTGCGGCCGCTGCCGCGATGTTATCCCGGAGAAGCCACCTCGGTGGGAGAAGCTGGAGCCGTGCAGTTGGTCCCCAGCCTCGTCACCCTCAGCAAGTGGCCGTGGCACGGCAGGCGTCATCTGTTCCCAAAGCCTCCGCCAGGCCTGGGGCCGTTCCTGTTAAAGGCGGCAGCTTTCACTGCTCCCGGCGGCTCTCCGGGGTCAGAGCCGGGATATGGGGGCAGAGGAACGCCGCGCTTGTTCTCACGGGACGTAACAGCAAGCGGCTATCTGGCCAGGCTGCAGGAACGACCAGCACATAAATGCATCGGTCTAACGGCCCCGCCACGGTCCTAGGAAGAAGAAGCCATCAAAAGAGCAAATACAGCCGGATCCTCACCCTTCAAACCCCAAAAAACCCTTCTGTGCAGTGCGTTACCAGCCCAGAACGAGGCACCGCGGAGGTTTCAGGCACCAACGTGAACAAAATCCTTTGCTTCGTTAAGGAGCCCTCCCAGGGCGGCTACCTGCGATAGCACGTGGGACGGCTGGACCCCCGGGGCAGAGCATCTGGGTGATAAAATCAGAGCCAAGCTGTGTCGAGTGCAGGTCACCGCAGGATCGGTCCCGGCGAATTCTGAAACCGTTTCAGCTCAGGCCACACACCATCAAAAGCCAGCACGGCTATGGAGAAGTTTGGTTTGGGTTGGGCTGCCACACCATTACATAAACTGAAAGTCACTGCAAGGCCCAAGGCAGGGACCCTGACAAAGGGAGAAGGATGTGAAGAAATCAAAGCGGCGGCTCCCAGATGCTGACAATTCATATTCCGTCCCTAAACGCCTGCGAGGGAAACTGCTGATTTCCAGCGCTCACGAACAGAGCGGCACAGCCCTCCTCTGAGGAGGGAGGGTCGGCGAGGCCCAGGACAGGACAACAGCTGTTAGGAAACGATGAGAACTTGCTGCTTTTCTCCCCCAAATCTCTCTGCAGACTCCCGAGGGCTGGCAGAGCCGCCCTGAGCTCCAGCAACACCCGCGGTACAGCAGGCCCTCTGCCCCCGTCCAGGGATGGGGGAGCTCTTTAATTCCGTCCTTATGGCTGGAGAGCCTCACAAACGCTGATGCTTCCTCATTTCCCTCTGCAGAGGACTCACAGCGTGTCAGTCGTGAGCTCCGGAGCCAGATGGCTACCGTGGCCAAACCACATCTCGCCCAGAACCCCTCCCTTACTGCAGCAGTGACCGGTAGCACCGGAGCGGTAACCGGGAATGAGAACAAATCCCGGGATTTCTGTTCACGAGGAGCTCACCGGGCACTTCTGCCCCAGCCGTGACCTCGAGGCTCGCTGCCGTGGGCCTGTCGGTGCGCGAGGCCGCGCTACGGCGTGAAAGCCAGATGTCACCGGGACAATCGGGCACCTCGAAGGCACCAAAGACAATTGGGCACCTCGAAGGCACCGCGCCGCCACAGCGGCGGCTCCCAGCACCTCCATCGCCTCCGCATCCCGAGCGCGCCCGCAGCTGTGCTGCCCCCAGCCCTGCAGGTGCATCGGGGGCTTTTTGCTGCTCGTTATCACCCCGACGTTAACGCACCTCGGGAGCGCGTTTTGCGGAGGAGCCTGGACCTAAGGCTACAGCGAGAGCGCCCTGCAAAGCCCAGCCCGGGCGCTCGCGCCGGGGCACCGCAACAAACGCGCCCGTTGCCAAAACGGCGCCGGTGCACGGGGGAACGCGGCTTCCTCGCGCCGGGCTGAGCAGCTCAGGATGCCAAAAAAGCTTTCAAGCAAACAGCGACGACCCAGCGAGCAAACAAAGACTCTTTTGATGGGAATGCTGTTAAGGTTAGAGCGTCAGAAAAGCGCTTTAAGCAAACGTTTCTCGCTTCCTATAGCGGCTTCGGGAACTTCACGCGCCCTTCCTGAACGGTCCAGGGAAGACAAATCCTGACCTGAAAGCAAGAGAAGACTGCGATCACGAAGCAGCCTCAAATAGTCGCAGCCCTGGGGTTTTGTGCCTTGCTGATCGCTGTAACCTTCCCCAGACCTTCCTCTTCAGCAGCGTCCTGCCCAAATTAGCGCACAAACCATCCCTCCGAAGTCCCAGTTTGTTCCGGAGGAGCTGCGCGAGCAGCACCACGAGCAAAGACCCGAGACCAGCTGCGGGAACCCCCCCAGGCTGCTGGCCCCCAGCCTCGGGCACGGCGCAGCATCATCGTGCCGGTGACCCCACATCTCTGGTTCCTGGTGAGAGATGAGGCTGAGACGGGACGGATCCGTCTTCTACCTGCCCCTAGACCCAAGGAGATGCTGCCCATGGCCACTGACAGCACGGAGAAGGATGAAGTTTTCTTCTCCCTTCCACCCTCTCTCGATACCATTTATTTTTAGCAGCTCTTGAACGAGACCAGCCAGAGCGAACCGGGGGTGGGGAGCAAAGGCACTGCTTTAATCTGAGCCCTAAAAACGCTCGGTAGGTTCAAAGTCAAAGCGAAAAAGAAGGAGAAAAATCATCTGTCCCTCGGGGCGCTTGCTGCGTGCAGTGTTTCTGTACAAATCAGCTAATTTGGTGCACGGAGCGGGCAGCTCGGGCCAGGCGTCAGGACGCGATAGCAGAAGCGGGGCACAGCACGAAGCCTCCTTGTTTCCAGCGCATCCCGGGCACGGCACCGAGCGGCGTTTGGGGAAGCAGCACTGCTCCCAGAGCCTCAAACAAGGGAGGATCGGCTCTCCCCGTCCACCAAACGCCATGGGCTAAATCTCAAACCTAGAGCTACCTGGCAGAGGAGAGAGAAAACAAGCAGACAGGCGACCGCCAAGCCCCGAAAGCGGGGTGCTGCGCTCACGAGGAGGCGGCTCCGGGCAGCCCGTGGGGCTGACTCCCAGCCCAGGCAGGGCAGCTTCATTCGCAGAGCTCGCGCCCCTGCAGCCACCCCTAAAAACCTCGGCTCGGAGCCCGCCTGCGGACCAGCAGAACGCAGCACCGCGGGACAGAGAAAGGAAGGAAATGGAGTTATTCCTCCGGTTTCTCCTCCCGGCTCCGTGCAGGTTACACAAGCCCCGCGTTGCATTCCTCCCCTCCCGACTCCTCCGTTTCACCTGCGGTCCTGCCCCGCCGTCTCCCCCGGCCGTCTCTCCCCCATTACTCACCGAAAGCAGCCGGACTGACCGGTCTGGAGAAGTGCGGCTGCCCCATCCGATTCCTTCCCAAGCGGCTCTCCGGGAGGCAGCGGGAAGGGAGAGGAAAAACAACCGGGACCCCGGGAGAGCTCCAGAGCCCTCGGAAATGGGAAATCCACGCCCGCGGCCGGGCAAGGCTCCAGCGCCGGGCGAGCGGGGCGGCCGCGGGAGGCGAGGCGGTGGCAGGGTGTGCGGTGTGGGTCCTGTCCCCCGGAGCCCAGGCACTTGATTCTCATAAATAGGCGCCCATGCCAGCTCCCCTGGCGCAGGAATGCCTGTCATTCCAGAGCCGCGCTGGCTGGGGCTGAAGCTCAGGAAGGGGAGGAGACAGCCAAAGCTCCAGCCACTGAGCTGCACAACCCAAATCATCAACACCCCTCGAGTCCTTCCTCGCACCCGGCCCAGAAAAAGCTGGGAGGCAGGAGGGAGAGCGGAGGGGCGGCGAGAGCCTACCTGAGCCACGGCACGGACCGGGGTGGGGGGGTGAGAAAGCCCCGTGCTGCAGCACGGCCCTGAGGTTAAAGGGAATCGCAAAGAGCGCCCCAGCGGCTGTGCACCGAGCCAGGCGCACGAGAAAAGTACAATTTAACAACAATTCCCCGCTCTGCTGAGGTTACCGGGAAGGTAGGAGGGGCAGGGAGAGCGTCTTCGCCTTTAGGTTAAACAAAGGGGCTTCAGTAAGGGAAATAGAAGTTTATTTTTGATAATTGCACGGCTACTCCGTGGCTACTGTTACCCCTCAGCAGCTGCATCACAGCAGAATGTAAATCCTCCCAGCTGGATTGGGTTTCTTTTTCACCCAAAATTGGGGTTAGGGCTTCGGCGCCCTACAGACCGAGCCGCAGCGCGATGGGGCAACGTTGAAGGATCCAGCAGCTTCCTCTCAGCCCAGAGGAAACCGAACGTTTTCAAAAACACGCAGGAATTCGCAGAAGTGACTAATCTGAAATCCGAACCCATCTGACACGTCCAGGTTTCTCCTGGAAACGCTTTCAAACACCAGGGTTTGCTGCAGCCCTCGAGGTCCCTGCTTCTGCCAGGCCAGCAGCCGCGCTGCTTCAGTGCCTGAGAATCAGCCAGGACCAGCTCAAGGCGAGCTCGCTGCCGCAGCAGTCCCGGCGGTGAAACACACACACACACAAAAAAAAGCTTCTATTCTGGGCAACAACAAAATCCAAGATTATCAACCGGGGCCGGTCCAGCTGGGAGCAACGCAGGCTGCGCATCGGCGGAACAGAACCGAAACGAGACCGCCACGCAGCGCCGCACGCAGGGGCAGGAGCCAGCTCTGCAGCCACGCCGGAGGGGGCAGGGGCCGTGGTGAAGCCTAATAAAACCGCACCGAAGTCACAAAGACACCCGGGAGATGGGGACGCCCTCGGTCCCTCCGCTGAGGGAGCAGACATCCAGCGGACAGCTCGCCCAATTCTCGCCTCCGAAGCACGGCTGCAAAAACACGGGGGGGAAGCGGGTCTGCCCCTGCGCGGCGCGGCCAGCAGGACGGACGGACGGCAGGAGCAGGTGGAGCACGGATCAGCAGACGCGAGGGGGTGGACGAGCAAATGCCACTCTCCTCCCTCGCGCGGTCCTGGAAGTGCTGCTCTTCTCACCCTCCCACCACCGGTCCCCCCCCTGCTCAGCCGCAGCCCGCGGTCCTGGAAGCGCTTTCCATTTTCCTCGGGGGCAGTTAATGCACCGATTGCGGGCGTGTGCTCCGCCTCGTTTCAGGCTCTCTGCTTCGGAACACAAAGAAAAAGGCATTTTAAAGCCATTTAAATAGGCGGCCATCCGGCGGAGACCCACGAAGTTCGGAGAGAGGACTTCCAGCCTCTATCTAAGCCCGTGCATCAGCCGTCCAGCCTGGAAGGAGGTGTGGAAAACCCATCCCCGGGTCTGGAAAAGCCACCCCTGCTGCTGGGAGGGCTGATGGGCCCTGCACACTTGCTCCTTTACCTGCCTGCCCTCCCAGGAGACTGAAGCCGTTGCGTTTTGCGTCGCATTTGCTGTGAAGTAAGAGCACGCGAAGCTGTGCTGCAGGACAGAAGGCGCGTGGCGGGTTCAAAGCACGGCAGCACCATCCCGTGCCTGGGCCTTTATTTCTGCCTCAGTGGGACACGAAACGTTGGTTCGAGTTTCGGTGAGAGAGGTTTCAAAGGATGCGTTGCACCTTGCAGCGGCTGCACTCCCCAAGGATGCGCAGCGGCAGCTATTCGGGCGCCGCACAGCAACCCACCGGGCTGCGGAATCACAGGGGGCAACGCAGCGCTTCCACGTCTCTGTAGCGCTGCTTAGGGCCCATGAACCTTCCCGGAGGGAGCCCACAAGACCGCCTGGCAAAGACGCTCGTGTTAAGATGCGTGGAAGCGTACGAAACGCGGGGCTGAGCTGCCCGAGGGGCAGGGAACTGCGGATCTGCACGTCGCGTCGCAGCCGGGTTTGGATTTCAGGCGCTCTTTAGGAACAGCAGCAGCTCTTCTTGTTGGGGGGGGGGAAGAACAAACACCCCAACAGAGGGGGAACCACAAAACACAGAGAACAGCAGAAATCCCAACCTGAATTAACGCCGACTTTACCCTCAAGGTGGAGGAAAAACCCGCCGGCCCATCTCACCTCCATCTCTAGGGGCAAAAAAATAAAGGCCCAAGTTCTGCACCAGCAGACCCAACGCAAAGCACGTCCCGGCACGGCTCCTGCCTGAGGACAGCCCCTCGCCGTGCCGTGCAGCGACCCCTTCCCATCCGCAGCGCCTCCTGTTTCACAGCTGGAGAAAAATTCGGGGCAAAGCCACGGCCCCGAGGCGTTTGGGCAGCACCATGCGAGGAGCGCAGCTCCCCCCGATGCTCGGGGCTCAGCCCCAGCTCTGCCAACAGCAGCCAGGGGGCAAAACCCCAGCCCGCAGCCAGCTGCGCATCGAGGCTAAAGGAAAATCCACGCTTCAAGCAAGGACAAGTGGCAAACGCCCCAAATCCCCGGCACGGCGCAGGAGGGCCGGCTGACATCGCCGCGCGGGAGGAACCGGCGCACTGCCGTTACTCCTCGGGGACAGGCGAAGGCCTCCACGAGAAGGAAGAGCTGGAAATAGCAAATAGCTTTCTCCAGGAAAGCAAAAAGGGGGTCACCGGCTGACGGGCCCTTTGACGTTTCCTTCTGAAAATGGAGTAACCGAGAAACGCCGCTTGCAGGAAGATGTTATGGGGTTTCAGGAGAGCCAGCGGGTGACACGAGGTGAGAGGAGCGGTTACGGGCAGCAGACGCCCGCAGCAAGAAGCGGGGCACGTGGCACACCAAAGCTCGCCTCTGAAGTTTCATTTCCTCTCCAGCCAGGCCGGCATCCCATTAAAAACCTGGCGTTCAGGTGGCACTGCCTGCTTCCGCGGGTTGTAAGGGGAGCCCTCCTGGACTGTTTCACTTCAGAACCTAATGAAGCCCTTAATGAGTACGAGCTGCGCTAATAAAGCCACTGTTGCTGGCAACTCGGCTCACACCGACGTGAAACACCGCATTCATCCGCGGTGACTCAGACCTTTGTGCTCCGTGATTCAGCCGCGGGGATATGAGAAGGGACTCCTGCGTTATCCCCTCCTGCGCAGCGGGCTGCGCCCCGCCGGCGGTACCGGGCCCTCCCCTGCCCGGGAAGTCCAGGGCTCTGTCCTCGACAAAAATGCACCCACCTGGCATCTACAAGCCCACTGTACCGCTTCACCGGGGCTGGAATGAGAAAAAAGGTGGTAACAGCACTGCTCCGGACAGACCCCATCACCATTCCCTCGGCAGCAATCCTCAGCAGCTTCAACAGAATAGGGAGAGCATAAAAAAACCCTACAGCAGCTCTGGCTGCCTACAGAATTCTCCTTTTGTGGGCTGGGAAGGAGCACGTGGAAGTTAGGACAGCAGCAGCGCAGCACAAGGAAGCCGGGCAGTGCATCTGGGAGGTCGCGAGCCAACGCGCCGTGACGCTCTTCCTTCCCCCGGCGCGGGATTAGGAGCCAGCCCGATACCCGGCGTGGAAACGGAAGGCGGTTTATTTATAAGGCAGCTGGCACCGCATTGTTTAGGCTGGGTGCGCTTGGATGAAAGCGCGCGGGTTCGGATGGGAGCGCAGTGAGGTAAGCGCTCCCGAACCGCGTGATTTCCTCGGTGCTTCCCGTGGCATTTCCAAGCGGGGAAACTCCCATTTCCCAGAGCATTCCAGTCTCCACCAGTCCGCCCAGCGCGGCCACCGGGACATCGCGGTGCCGAGCACGGCTGGAGGAGGAGCGCGAGGCTCAGCCTCCGCAGCCTGCCTCGAGCTGAGGAAGGAAAAGCGAAGCCGAGCTTGCACCGTTGGGAAGTATCGTGGTCAAAGAGGGTGGCCAGGAGGAAGGGAGTTGCTTAACTGCAGGACCAGGCAAAACGAGGCCACGCAGAGGGTCTCGGGGCCGGGTTTGAGGCCACGATACCTCGTAGCTTTGTTTCCCGGCGGAGGAAACGCGGCTTTCATTGAGAGTTGTTTCAGCCGGCGCTGAAACCACGTCACCTGCAGCGCCTCCTCGCCCTTCCCTGTCATCGTTCGCCGCACAGGAGGGAGATTTTCCTGTTTCCAGGTGAGGGAACGCGAAGGAACGCGATCCTGAGAATTAAAGATTCGGTCACGTCTTGGCTAGGTCGGCGGCTGCGGTGACTCACGGCTGTGCCATCTCCAGGCAAGGGAACCTCCAAGGCCGGCGGGCTGCTTGCTGGAGCACCTTGGAGCGGCGTTCAAGCAGCACTGGTCAGAAGCCAAAGGCAGCAGAGACGCAGGCCGCATTCCAGCAGAGCATCAGGCAGCAGCAAAGCAACTCCCAACAGTGAGGCACGCGGAGGCAGGGTGCCCATCTGTCACTCCCAGCGACATTATTAGGAAAACACCAAGCAAAAGCACGGAGAAAATTACAGAAATCGTTCCATTGTTCGGGGAAGAGACAAAGAGGACATTTAGCTTCGCTCTTCTTTCACCTGTTTACAGCTGCCCTCTCCTCCAGACACCAGAACTGGGGTGTTCAGAGGAGAACCTATAACCTAAGGCAGCAAAACGCTGGGGATAAGGAACGAGAAGGTGAGCAGAGCTCCAGCACAAGCCAGCCCAACGTCCCTCACCTCGCCAGCCCCGAGCAGGCGCTGGTTTAGGACGGGCACAGCACAAGCACTCGGTGCCCTCTCTTTGGGTGCCCCTCTCCCAAAGAGCTGGCAGCTTTACACAAACGTTATTGAAATAACCGAGCCCTTCAGCGGGGAGGTCTGTCCTTCCGTGCCACCCGTCAAATGGTGGGGGCAGCTCTGTAAAACACATGGGAGGCTGGAAATTCACAGCAAGAACCCCCCCTGCTCCGATTCATCCAGCTCACGGTCCCACGTCTCTCTTCCTATCTCTGCTCCTCCAAGCCTCTTCGGAGCTGAAAGCCTCCCTGCCCACGTGCTCGCCGGGACGAAGGGCAGGGTGAGCTCTATAAAAGCAGCTTCCTCTTTTTAACGATCCACCAAAATCTCGGCCGGCGCACGTGCTCCTCATTCCAAAACCCGAAACCACAGCAGCACGCCTCGGCTCAGCGGGCCCGGCGCGCCAAGAAGCCAAATTACCCTTCGACACCTCGAGCGCCTCAGTCCCCAGTTACGTTTTTTCCAAATTCCTGCACAAAGCCGGCCAGCGCCAGGGCATCCCACCGCCCTTCCCTCGCTTGGCTCCGGCCAGGGAGACGCACAAAAGCGCCTTGGTTTAGCTTTTTGGGGAACACCCAACTTCCACCGCACCTGCTCGGCTTTAATTATCGACTAGGCTAGAAGCTCCTCATTAACATGCAAGGCGAGCTTGGCACACAATCTCAGCTTCTGATCGTCCTGAGCAGATACGGTCGGAACAGAAACCCAAGCTCCCCGCCACGGCGCGGCGTTGGAGAGGAGCGGCAGGCAGCTTGGGCTGCAGCCCCTTCAATTTCACCCCAAAACGCTTCTTTGGGGCGCTTCAGAACCGGTGCAAAGCGGGCAGTTTTTGACCACAAACACCGGGGTTTCAAAGCTTCCTTCAAGCGCGGCGTGTTTCCAGCACCACTTCTAGCCGCGCGAATCCAGCAGGTAATGACAGGTTTGACCTCCGTCTTGCACAAATACGCCTTTTGAAACAAGGAGGATAAATATTTGCCCAATACGGGCAGACGGCTCCGAGAGGAACCCTTCCAGTTTATCAACTTCGTGATTCATGTTGATGCAGGCTTTATTCTCTATTTCAGGAACCAGATAACGCTTCGGAAGTTCATCTAGCCAAATACGTTGCGCGGAGCCACCGGGGACCACCCCGGGCAGTGGCACGTCCAGCCCACGGGTCGCACCCAGCAGCGAGCCTCAGCCTCGGCTCTCCTGATGTTTGCTGTTGCTCAACCTCCGAGGTGTCCCCGGGCAGCAGCAGGGTGAGAGGTTGACACAGGCGGAGCCGGAGATGGCGTGGTCAAAGCCAAGCTTGGGGTTGGGATGGGGACCAACCCTTTCCTTTCTGAGCCCCTGATTTTGCTTGGGAGAGAACTGTGAAAAGGCTCGGAGGAGCAGGAGCCGGATGTGAGCTCTCTCCTCCCCAAACCCCGTCCCTTGCTTTCACACGACGCCCTTCTGCCAACCCAAAAAAAAGGTCCCGTGACAGCAAAACGGGGCAGGTGCCCACGGCCGGAGCAGAGCAGGGCGCGAGGAGCGGAGGCGAGCACGGCAGGCAGGGCGCTGACGGCACTCGCTGCCCCCAGACCTGTCCCCACAGCAAAACGCCGCCCGCGCGCCGCGCCTGACTCACGAGCTGCAGAGACAATGCCGCGGCGATTGTTTACCGTGTCAAGGACGTTCCGTATAATTAAAGGAAATGTCACAAGATGAGATAACGCCAGCAGGTCGGGAGGCGCAGCTCACGGCAGCCTTGCAAGCTGCCGCCTCTCCCAGAAGCTGTTTCCCCCGTTGCCGACACGACCTCGCTCATTACCTGGAGCCTCATTTCGCCCAAATTCACCCAAATTTCCTGCCCCGCCGGCTGCCCATTTGCTGCGTTTGCAGAGCACCACGGTGACCCTGCCTGGTGTCCCCAGAACGAGCTGCCACCCTAAATCCCTTCCGAGGCTCCCAGACGGCGCTCCTGCCTGCTCACGCCTGCACGTGGAGCCGCGGACAGCCTCCGAGCACGGCTGCAGGCAGCGCCCGAAGGACACCCGGCTGAATGGAACCAGCAGAGCCGTGGCCACAGCCTGGCACAGCCACCGCAGCCGTTCAGGACCGGCTTTGGGACCGCCAGCAGCCGTCAGCTTCAGCCCCCCAAAGCCAGCGGGCTGTGCAGCGCAGCCGGCACACCCGGCTCCTGCCCACGGCAGCCCTGGCGAGCCTCACGCCCACGTCAGATGCCTCGAGATGGGCTGGGATCGAGGAACGCAGCCCTGCAGGCACGGCGAAGACCCCAAACCCTTTCTCCGTGCCCTTTATCCCTCCTTCCAAAGCAATCCTGAGAACGAATCCTCACCTTTTTTCACGGAGAAAAAAGCCTCCAAAAAAATCCGCGGTTCTGGCTGCGACTCGGATCGGCTTTAACAGAAAACTAAGAATAAAGCAAACGTGGAAGCTAACAGGAGACTGACCCTCATGAATGGAACTTCCCCACGTTTATGGAAATTCCCGGTTTGGCCCCAAAACCTCTGCTCGTTTAGTGGGTGTTGTCAAAAACACTTCTTGACTCTGGTGATGCTGAAAGAAAGCGGCGTGCCTCATTGCTAACTGAGCTTCTGGAGTAGAGCAAAAATGTTTTCCTGGCTTTGAAACTCAACTCAAAGCTGGGGGTGCCCCATGGGGGTGCACACCTTCACCTCCTGCAAGGCACGCGGCAGTCCTTGTCCCGTCCGGATCGGAGGCAGAGCCACAGCTCACCGCGTCTTGCCCTGCTGCAGCCACGCGCTTGACCTGGCGGCGAGCGCTCTGTTGCTCCAGCTGGTGACAAACCCCGCCTAAAGCTCAGGCCACCAAGACGTGGAGGTCCGTGGGGCCGGCAGGAAAGCAGCACGTCCGCAAGGAACTTCGGCGAGCCACTGGATGTGCAGCAGGGCTTTTCTCCTCTCCCCCCCCGCTGGATCATCTCGGTTCCCGTCTCGCTCCTGACATGCGTTGGGCAGCGGTTTATCGCACCGATGGCTAGAAGAACACCCTCAAGACGACTCGAAAACGCCGCCGGTTTTGCCTAGAACAGTTGCTACAGGGGATGCAAGCTGCCGCCCTCGAACCAGAGCTGATGGCACTCGGTGCATACGATGGCCCGGGAACGGGAGCTCACTGACGGCAGACGCTCGATGCCAGGACGGCGCGACGAAGGAAGGCTCAGTTCACACTCGTCCTCGCTCTTCAGCTCTTTTCCTCGACTTTTATTTAGGGAGGAACTCGAGGGATCTTTGCTGCGGGGGAAGGAATCGCTTCGTAAGGCAACGGGGGTGATCTTTATCAAACTGGTTTTGTAAAACAAAATCCATCAGTACCAGGAAACAGTGCCCCGGACGCCACCCCCCAACACTACCCGCGGGGAGACCGATCGATGCCGTACCCTGAGCAGGGAAATAAGAACAAAAACCCCGAGCAGACAGGGAACGTCAAGGGTGCCAGACTCACTGGAATAATCCCATTACAGAGTTATCCAGAGCAAGCAGTTTCCTCAATATTTGCAAGATAACAGGATTAGCTTCGTGTTCAACATCATTTCAGCCTAATAACTGCAGAAGCACTCCTAAGGCCCTAATGTCATTGATTCAACAGGGGATTCCCATCAACCCTCCCCAACAGCCCCAGCTTTGAAAGGCCGCTCATTAGCGTCAGCATCTTAATTACTTTGAGAGCTTTTCCTTTCCTCCCCAAAGCCAGCCGTAACTTAACCCCTGCAGCACACAGCGCCTGGGCAGGACAGCGTTCTGCGCTCCTTAGAGGACGGAGCAGCGCTTACCTCGCTGGGCACCACTTACGTCTCCGAAATTTAATGCTAAAAACCAAAGGATTGGGAGCAGCTTTCCCGACGCGGCAGCCGAACCCCGGTGCATGTCCCTGGGGGGCTGGCTGGAGTGTCCCAGCTCTCGGGCAGGCACCAGGGCTGACCCCAAGTGATGTCCTCCCCGGATGTGATCGGGGGATCACGATCGGGGGATCACCGCCTGGTCTGCAGGACTTTGGCTTCCTCGCCAAGCTGTCCGAGGCGTGCTGTGCCCTAGGAGCCCGGGGAAACACAAAGCAAACGGCGCACAGAGCGGCTCCTAGCCCACAGGAGAGAGGCGCTGGTTTTCTGCAGGACTTGGAGCACAAAGCCCTGAAATCCCACCGTTCCCCAGCACCGGGGGGGCTCATTTCAACGCGCTGCACCCAGTAAGCCTCCCCGTATCCTTCCGTCCCTCTCCCGAAGTGCTCAGCGTGCCAGCGAGCCACCCAGGGCTCCCAGCAGCTCACCGCCAGCAGAACCCAGCCCTACGGCCACCGCTCGCCTGCATCTCCCTCCGGCCACCGCTCGCCTGCATCTCCCCACTGCTTCCCCCCCAGCACAGAGCTCTGGGGGGCCCTGGGACATCCCCCAACACCCCCCCACCCAAGGCAACCCCCAGGACCCTCCTAGCACACACCTCTGTAGCCCTGGGGTGCCCCCCAGAACCCCCCCCC
>NC_048915.1:2687358-2717431 GCF_011077185.1 Oxyura jamaicensis
AGCCTCAGGGTGGCCCCCCAGGACCCCCCACCCCCAGCACAGAGCTCCACGGAGCTCCAGGTCACCCCCAAAACCCCCCCAGCACAGAGCTCCACAGGGCCCTGGGGCTCCCCAAAACCCCCTAGCACAGAGCTCCACAGTCTCAGAGTGCCCCCCAAGACACCCCCCAGCTCGGAGCCCCACAGACCCCCGGAGTCTCCCCCAAAACCCCCCAGCGGAGGGCCCTGGGGTGCTCCCCAAGCCCCCGAAGCCCCCCCCCCAGCTCGGAGCTCCGCGGCCCCGGTCGCGATCGCCCCCTGGTGGCCGCGCCCGGCTCGGCGCCGGCGGCAGCAGCCGGGGGGCTTCGGGGGGGCTTCAGGGGGCACCGGGGGGCTTCAGGGGGCGCCGGGGGGGCTGTGCCCGGCTCTGGGCACCGGTCCCGGCCTCCTTACAGGACCTTAGGGCGCTTCGCTTCCAGCTCCAGAGCAGGCTGAATGGTTCGAGGGGAAGCAGCAACTTTTATGTTGTTTTTAATGTGCAGAGGAGCAGGAATGCACCGTAAGCCGGCCAGTTAAATCCTTCAGAAACCCTAAAACCTGGGCTCGTTGAAGCAGGGCAAGGCCAGGCTGGGCTGAAGCATCATTTTCCCCCAGTGCTCCTCAAGCTGACCACACCGTGCTCATCACCGGTCGCACCAGGCTCCGTCCCACACCCGCAGGAAAGCCACGCCAGGTAGCGGGGGTTTTTGTTGCATTCAAGCCTTTCGGGAGACAAAAGGCACCTTCAGAAATCAGAGCTGGGAAAAAAGCAGCGATAAGGCGTGGGTGTTCAACCCGACCAGCTGCTGGCTCAGCTAACACCCTTTACAGCTCGCAAGGGCACCAACACCACCGCAAACATTCGGTGTTGGGGTTTTTTTCCAAGCCAGCTTTGCCATTCAGCACGGACACATTGCCGCTGCGTGACCCAAGAGAAACAGTAATAATAAAAGTCACTTCGTTTAAACTAAACCCACTTACCTCTGGTTCCAGGCAGGCTTCTCCTATCCCCAGCCCCCATAAAATCCGCTACCGAAGTCTCCCGAGGACGCACAGAAAACAATGTTCCAGAGGGCAAGGTGAATTTAAGGTCCAGGCTGAAAATGACAACTAGAAACTCTCGCAATCTAACACTTCTGCTCGGCGCCCTACTTACTGAACCACAATACCTCCACGTTCACTAGTTCACGGCGAGTCGGCCTGAATCACCCCGAGGACTGGTTACATGCCCTACAAGGTTTTCTCTCTTAATACGAGGAGTAAGACGGCTCAGCTCCATCGCAGAGCGCTCCAGCAGGTCCAGCATCTCCCACCCAGCACCAGCCTTCGTCCCTCTATCTCCCTCCAGCCAGCCCTTAAGACAAAATTTCTCCCTCCCAGCACATCCGCAGCTTGGACCCCAAACCACAAAACCACCAAAATTAACGCTGCTTTCCTCCAGGCAGAGCTGTCTGCAGAAGCCACGTGCCCGTTTACTACCAGAGCTTCGGAAGCCTCTCAAAATGGGCTGCCAGAGTTACGAGGACTCCGGACGGCCAGCAAAAAAAATCTGTGAAACTCTTGGCTCGGAGTCGCAGAGAGATGAGGCGAGAGTTTGGGTTCCTCTGGTTGTTCAGAGGGGGAATTCCTGGGCATATATTTTTATTATTACTCATTTTTAAGTGCCAAGCCAACCAGGAGGGGGATAGCTGAGCTGAATCACTTGCAAACGCGGGAGGCAGAACTCGGCACGCATTGCCCCGGGCACCCTGACAGCACTCAGCACCTGATTTGCGCTAAGAACCCGAATGTCCATTGCAAATTCGGGAACAAAAGGCTGTCAGGATTGTTTCCCGAAGGACTTTCCTAACGTGTCAAGTGCACTCCTTACTTAGGATAATGCTCTCGGGTAGGTTAGAGAGTGTTTAGTTCACATTTGACCATTTTTCCCCTAAATGCTACCAGCATTGTTAAACGCCTGTCCTGGCGGCAGCCTCAAAGCAGCTCGGCTCCAGCTGAGGCTTTGTCACCAGGGGATTCCCACCCAGCCGGTCCCCAGCCCTGCTCCGAGTCCTTCCACGATTACAAAGGACACCGAGTGCCCTGCCTGCCCCCCGCGTGGATCGCTCCCTTCTGGAAAGGCACCCAAGGGACCGGAGGGATGGCCCTGGAGCTCCGAAGCCTTGCCCTGTTTCTGCAGAGAGGAAGGCACCGATGGCAGCGGGCACCTCCCTCAGCCCCGGCCCTACACGGGCTCAGGGCTGCGGGTTTAGGACCTGGCCCTGCTCAGGGCTGCGGGTTTAGGACCTGTCCCACGCAGGCAGCTCCACCTGTGGCTGGCAAAGTCCTCGCCTCTGCCGCCAGCCGCCGATCCGCGCCGGAGTCACCAGGTGGGGACTCACGCTCACGATCTCTCTCCCTGGATTCAAACCGAGCCCACAAGGAAAACATTTTCCATCCCAGCAGCCACTCCCTCAGCAGAGCTGCTAAAAACAAAAGGCTTCATGAACAAAGGGCGAGGAGAACGCCGCTTGGCGGACACCTTTGGCGCAGAAGCAGCAAACTGGTTTTCCCGAGCAGGTTTTGTTTTCCCCTCGCACACTTTGCCAGGCTGAAGCCTTCGGCTCACTCCCAGGTCCCCACCGGGAGGAGATGCTCCTTGGGCCAAGGACGAGCAGCAGCAGGGGACCCACACGTCCCAGGTATGAAATTAAAGCGTTATTTCAGATCCCAGGGCAGCAGGCTGCTGGAAGCCGGTGCTTAAAGCGTCTTGGGACAGGCTCCCAGCAGCGAACCTTGACCAAAGCACCCGTCACTTCTGAGCATCAAAGGCAGCAGTGCCAGCACCCGCTCGGGCGATGCAGCCCCGGGATGGCTTGACGCTTGGTTTCGATCTCAGCTTCCTCTGCCACAGCTGGGTTGCTAAAAGTTGGCAGCGGTGGACGCACCCCGCTACCAAGCGCTGCTTCCACGGGCGTGCTTTGGATGAGGAGCGATCTCAAAGCCCTGTTACCTCCGCACGCGCCACGATCACGCCCTCGTTTCCATCAGGGCTCCGAGCCTCAGAGCATCCGATGGCACCGCTCTCGTTTTTGGGGGGTGAAAATGGGGATTGGGAAGCCAGCCACGCTTTCTGCCAGGACCAAGCAGCAAAGCTCGTGCAATAGAAATATTCACATTCCGAGCCCCCCTGCCTTTCCTCAGGCTATATTGGGAGCCTGAGTGCCCAAAAGTAGCAGATTCGGGTCACGCTGCTTTCCTTATGAGGCATGTAGCCCAGCGTAGACGCTAAAACAAATCACTTCTTTGTTTGCACAGAGGTTAAGGACTTGAAGAGCATTTCCTATTTTTAGTAGGAAAAGAATTGGGAAAAAGTAGCACAGCAGGAGGTAGGGTGATGAAAGTCAACCTCGAATAAAGAAAGAACTGCCGAAGGTTCTTCAAGCAGCCATGAATTTGGTATCTCAAGTGTTGTTCTGTAACAGGAGCAGCTTTGGGCAGGAGCCTGTGGGTGCAGCTACCACAGGGTTTATCCCGAAACCCGCAGATGAAGCCTGCGGCCACGAGCAGAAATTTGAAAGGGGGCACTGAACTCCAGGAGCGAAAGGCACCCCAGAACAAAAGCTTGCTGTGGATAAAGGCAGCGCCGAGCTCCCCGATGGCAGCTCAGGAATGCTCAGCTCGGACACAGGTGAGCTGCAGGCCCCTTTCCTCATCAGGCTGCTCCAACACCTCCGCTTTGCAGGAACCACGGGCATAAGGTGAGGCTTGTCCCGCCAGGCACGAAGCTTCCACTTCAATATTTGCTTTTTAAGGGTCTCACAACTTACAGGCAGAGAGAATGCCGGCTCTGAAGATGATCCCTTCACCAAGGAAAGGGCCGGAGCTTTGTTCACGGCAGCCTAAGAGGAGAGCAGGCTCCAGGAGGGCTCTGGGCAGCGTGGGCAGCGAATGCAAGAGCAGAAACGCGCTCCGAAAATAGAGCGTGATCCCTCACCCTCAGCGCTCCGACAGGAAGGATCCGAACGGGGTGCAATGTTCCAGGGCTATTTCCCTTCAGCAGATCACTTGCGTAGGTGGGACCTCAGAAAGAGGAGAAACGGCCGACACACGGCCTCTATTTAGAACTCATTTATTCCTCTCGCCGGCCTCCATCCTCCCACCGCCCGCGGGGCTGGGGGCAGCGCGCTGCCCAGAGCCCCCCGCCACCCCGCTCCTACCACTCCAACGTCTCTGCTGCCTCCAGCGGGTCTCCAGCACTGCTCGGCAGCCGGAGGCTCAGCGTTTGACGCATTCCCTAAGCCGGTGCCAGTCGCACAGGCACAGCCGACAGCGAACTGCATTTTGCTTAGTCCAGCACGAGAGGGAAGCTCAGCCACCTGACGCTGCCCCGGCTGTACAACGCAGGCACGGCCACGTTCCTGACGCGGTTACAAGCTCGAGGCCACGGCCCAAGGCTCGCGAGGAGTTTCTGTACGGTCTTCTCTCTGCTTGGAGAACCCACCCGTGGCTGGGTTGAGAGGAAATTTTTAAGTTGCATACCTGCTCTAAGATAACCGTGTATAAACAAGCTCTGAAACTTCTCCGCAGCTGCCTGGAGACCAAGCTCCTAGTAGTCTTCAGGGATGAGCACGAATTAAAATCTGAAGACAACAGCAAATTTCGTTTTTAATTAGCCAGGGCAGGCAGCCAAAGAGGAGCTCCCCCACCCACCCATGGCTAGTGAAGCCTGACAGCTAAAAAGGATTTCTGCTCGACTGTGCGGTCCCAGCGGCCGCTCGAAGCACACCAGCTCTGAACACGCGCCCGTGCAGTTAAAACAAAAGCCATGCAGCACTGTGAGGGCAGTTAATGTACAACCAGGTAAGGACAGCAACGCATCAAAAAGCGCCAGGCTTTGAAGGAACAAAGGGCACGGACTTGAGCGCAGCTCCTGCGCGCAGCTCCGCCTTACCTCATCTCCAGCCTCAGAGCCCGGAACAAGCCAGGAGTCCTGAGCTTAGCAGCACTTGGAGAATGAGCATCCTTAAAAGCAAAGTAATTTAAAAAAAAAATAGCAATAAGAGACCCAGCTGTTTCTATTGTTAACGCGGGGCTCTTAGCTCCCAGCACTGACACCACCAAGCTGCACGAGGTGTCTGAGTGTGCAAAGACCAAGCACAGATGCTCCATCCTCACCCCTCACAGCTGAATTCAGAGGGAGAGGGGAGGCAGGTCTGGGGAGGCAGTTCTGCTTCAGCTGGCACCACGCGAACGGGACACGAGGCCTTTCCCATCCCAGGCCACCAGCGCTGCTCAGATCAGGAGTCAGAGCTCCCAGGAACCTCGACAGGCTCCAAGCCCATGGGGTTGAGCAGGGAGCTGTCGTCTCCGCAGCCTCGGCTGCCAGCGCCGCGCTCCCTTCACCCACCTCCCCCGGAAAGGCAGCAGCTGGGCTCAGCTTGCCCCAAGCAAACCGTAAGGGAAAAGCGGTCACCACAAACCGAACGCGCGCCTTCCAGGCTAACAATCAGAGGCCACAGCAGCAACCCTGCCGCCAGGATTATAAGCCCGACGTGTTTTTATGCAGCGCGCACTCGGCTCGGAGCTGTTGCGCGAGTCAAAACCGAGCCTTCAGCGGCCGGGCTGGTAGACCTGCCACGCCGAGCACGTCAATTCTCACGTTTTAAGGATGGCGTCACCCGACTGCAGGGGAGTAATCTAGAAATAATCGCTGCGGTCACGCAGCTGCACTTCCTCACAAGCCGGGGAGGTTTCACCAACTGCCCCAGCGTGGTCCACGAGATGTGAGGTTAACACGCTTGGTGGAGAGCGGCTTCCCACGGGGCAGGCAAGAGCTCTCCTGCAAATCCCGCTTCAATGGCGGAGGAAAAAACGGCCGTAAAACCAGTGCCTTGCACCACCACGTTAGGCAAACAGTTGGAAGAGTCACTGGAGCATTCTTTAAGGCAAAACTCTACCGCTGTTAGTCGCAACCAAACGCTTGCATCAGATAAACCTCACAGCAAAGAGTTTGCTTGCCTCAGGTCAAGTAGTAGGCAGCGCCTAAAGCAAGAGCTTTCAAGCCAAATTTTAATTTTAAAAAAAACATCTCACATCTGCAAGAGGGAGCAGCCTAGGGAAATAAATTCAGAAAGAAATCGGGCACTACCAGGAGCTGATCCTTCTTTCTGGCTTGCCACGTGCCTCGCTCAAATCACACACCAGCTCAGAACTTCTAGCCCCCTACCCATTCAGAAAGGGGATGTTATTTGTTTTCAAGAGCTGGGGATATTCAAGGCACTCGTATTCCAGCTTTCACAGATGGGAGATTTCAAAAAAGATCTTCCAGATGTTCAGTACGCAGCTCTGATCGGTTCCGGTCCGCACCGTTACTGCGGCGGAGTTGCAACTGGTGCATCTGGCAAACGATCTCATTTTCTAATCATCATCTACACGTGAATTAAAGACGAAGTTTGAAATACCAAGGTTCATTACAGTACTGAGCAAACGAAGAAAGAACAGGTCGACGACCGACGGTAAGACAGCTGGGTACTCACCGGTGTTCTCCTCCATTCCTCTTGCACGCTAGCTTTCTGAGCAATTCCTGCAAAAAACAGGAAACAGAATTGAGACAAATTAAATTTCCAAGCGTGACCAAAGCCTGGGGTTCATTTCACTTCCCTACCAGCTCTGCTCAGCCCACACATAACAGACGTGCAGAGGACCCAGAGCAGGAATCCTGCCCCAAAGTAGGAACAAGAGCGCGGTGCCTTCACCCCTCTGTGAAGGCGTCGGCAGCCTCTGAGCACGCATGGGGTGAACGGGAAAGAAAAGCGCAACCAAGTCAAGGTGCGACAGCTGCAAAGCATCAAACCTTCCCTCCCAGGGAAAAAAAAAATCACGTCTGCCTCCTCGAAAGGACATGTGCTTCCCGTAAAAGGGAAGGGCTCATGCTTATCTAGCAAAAACAGAACAGCACGTGCACGGAAGGACTGCAGAGCTCACGTCACGTCAAGATGGTTCTGAGTGTACCGGGGAAAGAGGACAAGAAGGAGGAACCAGGGTTAGCAGCAAGCGCAGCTTTTCTTTGGAGAAACTTCTGAAATGAGGTGCAAGAGGAACTGATTTTGGGGAAATCAGCAGACATCTCGATTCTGACCTACGTGTGCAGCTCCATAAAAACACCTTCAGCATTTCAGAAAGAGGGAGCCTCTGTCCTGGGGAAGCTCAAATGAAAACAAAACCAAGAAACGTCAGCAGGCGCAGCACGGGGGGCTTGGGAAGAGCTCTGTCCGTGGCCTCTTTCAGCCCAACCCTTCACCACGAAGCCCAGGAGGGCTCAGCACCTCGGCCCATCCCCGCTGCTGGAGCTAACAGGCTGGAGTCACCTCCAGCCGACAACCAGCCGAGCTCCCAGCACGTGCTGGCTCCCACGGCGGCGGCAGAGGAGAGAAGCCCAGCACGGCCCCGCTGGAGGTGGCTCCGAACAAGGCAGCGCCTGCAGGGCTCTGGGGCTTCGCTCTGCTGAGCTGCGTGGGCGAGAGGCTTCTTTTGATCGGGCGGCCGCGCTCCGGGCTACCTCGCTGCTGCAGCCGGAACAGCGCCGCGGCAGCATTCTGCGACGGGGAGAGCGCCTCGATATTAATTAATTAATGCTCAAAGCATCGCTGGCAAGCACAGCTTTTCAATGGCTTTGCACGGGGAAGCGCTGTCTGCGCGGATAGGGGCAGCGAGTCGGGCACCCCAGAACATCAGGCGGTCTTCGCCTCGGAGGTGGGTTGCGCTGAAGTTCTTCAGGAAACACCCCGAGGATCCCTAAAGCTTAACCCATGGACACCGCTGAAACAGAGCTAACTCACCTGTTACGGACAGCACCTATCCTAAAGCCTGCATCAACAAGGACACCACGTGCAAAAACCAGGCCGAAGGCTCCCCACCGAAGGCAGAGGAGCACCAAGGTTTTTACGGGCATCCAGCCAGCACCTGCGCACAGACCAAACCCCCCCCTCAGAGCAGCTCCACCGCACGGGGAGTTTGCGCGTCGGGTCTCCCTGCCTGCCCTGTCGGGGAGGGGAAGCAGGAGAGAAACAAAAGCAGACACCTCAAAGCCTCCGTTAAGCTCAGCGCGGATGACAGCAGCCCTCCTACTCCCCCGAAGCCACCAGGGAGTTGGCTTTAATTTGCCTTTCAAGGGCATTCCTGCACAGGCTGCGCTGAGCTTTGCATATTACAGGGGGCACGTTTGTGCCCGGAATACCAATGCTGGCGGCCCTGCTCGCCGCTGGACACCGGCTGGATGCACCAAGGACATCCGTCATCGCCTGCCAGCGTGGCTGCGAGCACCTCCGCCCGTAGCGGGAGGGATGCTCGCAGCACAGCGCTGCAGCCAGCCAGCTGCTTATTAACAGCACCAGCTTAAAAGGCACAGCAGAGTCCGAGCGCGAGGCTAGAGCGAGCGGCGGCAGGGCTCCCGGCGTTTCCACCAGGCTGCCGAAGCAGGGACGCGTGTCTCTGCCTCGCCAGGGAGCGGGCGCTTGCTCACCCGAGCCACGGAGCAAGCAGCGCGCACCCTGCTGCCAGCGGGTTATTTGGGAAGTGCTCTGCAAACAGGCGCCTGGGACTCCCTGCCCTGCCGAACGCAGAACCGCCGTTAGCCCCTACCAGCTCGGCCGTTCCCTCGGCAGCTGCGTGAGGTTCCCCTGCCCCAGCGAGCCACGTGCTCCCAGCACGGCTCCTGCCACTGCTCTCAATGCCCCTCGGCACCCCGGGCAGCAGGAGCGCAGCCTTTGTCTGGCTCGCTAGCTCAAACACATGGCCTTTTTTTTTTTTTTTTCCTTTGCTCTTGTACCAATCTAAGAATATATTCTTGTTCCGTCGACTCTGAACTCGCAACAGCAAGGTGATGGCTTTTTTCCAGCTCAGCAGCTGCACAACAGGGGAGGACAGCCTCGCAGCCGTGCCGCGGTGCTTCCTGAGCCGCTCTCTGCCCCATTTCTTCTTGGAAAAGCAGGGAACGGGGCGGGCCCCAGCTCTGCCCCCGGGCTCAGCTCCATCGCGTGCAGTCCCTCAGCAGTGCGGGGTCCGGATCTCCGTGCACGTCGCTGCTCCTTGCTCCAGCTGCCCTGCACACAGGCAGAGCCGCCCCAGATGCGAACCAAACCGCCCGCAGGAGCACGCCACGGGCTGGGGACAGGCTCCTGACACCCCCAGCTCCAGACCCCGAGTCGCTGCCAAGCTGCGGACCGCGGCTCCGTGTTTTTCCAGCCTCGGGCGAGCCAGGCAGGGCGGCTTTGTTGATCGCAGCTCACCTACTTTGTGTGTGCTCATTTGCAGCAAGCCTTGCCCACAGCCCTCGGCCGCTGCGCGCTTTCGGATGCCTTCGCAGCGAAGCTCATTAGCTGCACCGCTCTCCTCGCAGGCGCCTGATCTAGCGCTGCCCGTCTCCTCCACTAACACCAAACAGCCTCTCTCAGACTGTGGGCTGTTTCAAGAAGTCCAACTAAAACCAAGCCAGCGTGGGCTGCTTTCCCCCGCCCCCCGGCTAAAGTACAGAACTGACAGCTCCTCCAACGCGAGGTGGCACGCTGCCTCTCCGCGGCGTCTCCCAGCAGGCTCGCCTTGGGCGTGCGAAGGCAGTTTTCCGCGCTGGCTCAGCTCTAAATCACCGCTCCTCAGCCCAGACAGCAGCTGGGCAGCTACCACAGGGCTCTGACTGTAATGAGACAAAACCAGAGGCTGCCTGGAAAAAAAAAAAATAAGGGTGTGGGGGAGGGACAGGATGCTCTCCTAACGGTCCTGAGCTGTCCCCATTAGCAGGGGAGAGGGAAAGGGAGGCGTTAATAAGCACCAACTCGCCCGAGGAGCAGGGTCTGGCATTAGCCCATTAGCTAGCGCCCACGAAACGAACCCAAGCTGGCTCGGCGACCTCCCAGAAGACGCTTTCTTGCGACCCGGCGTGCTGCTGGAAAAAGTCAGGCAATAAATGAAACGCGAGCAGGACTCAGAGCACCAGCTCCATCCTGCTTCGCGGCCGTGTCTGTGAAACGCGCGCTGCAGAGCGGGTCCCCCTGGACCCGAGGACAGCTGAGACCCGCAGGGGACACGCAGGAGCTGACAGGCAGCGGGACACCAAGCACAGGGCTGGCCGCAGACCAAGGCCGGCTCTGAGCAGCCTGCTCATCAGTCGGGGCAGGTTCTGAGCCTCCAGCTCGCCAAATTTTACTCAGACCAAGCCACCAGAAGGATTTCTTTCAGCGCCTCGAGCCCAGCTTTTCAGAAACGTCTGTGGCTGGGCTCACATCAAAACCTTACCGACTGCACCACCAGTTCTGGTCGTCCATCCCTTTCCAGAAAGGCACTGAAAAACACAACGATTTATTCTCTCATCCACCCATTACTCATTCCGGGAGGACAGATGAGAGGATTTTTGCAAAGCTGAGATAACTCCACCTAATGCCACGGGTACGCTGCCCATGGAGCCCCATGAAGTCCCCAGGGGAAGGGCTGAAGTAACTCCATTTATCCGCGCCAGCCGTGAGATTAAGAGCATGGTAAACAATATTAAAATTCTTTTCTACAAAGCAAAATAACTCAACAGCACGGAGCGGTTCTCCCAAGGGGCAGCTTATAGCACGGGTGCAGAAGAGTTTAAATACCACGAGGGAAGTTCTCCTGGCACGCAGCTTCTGCATGCCAGCAAAAAAAAAAAGAACAGATGAAGCACACCAAGCGCACTACTAAAAATTCAAGCCAAGGTGTGAGGGTAGCTCCAAAATCCTGCTGGACCAAGCAGTGCAGACAGGAGGAGACGCACGAGCCCTTCTGCGGGTCAGCAGAAGCCAAAACGATCGCCTGTTTTTCTGACTTCATCTAGTAACAAATTATTTCCACCTACAAAACCCCCCCGTTTTGCTCGTGTCCTCCAATCGTCAGCGTTTGCTACAAAACGCTGCTTTCCAAACCCTCCGAGCAGCCTCCGCTGACCCAGTTTGTTCCACGCACATCACAGACGGAGCGAAGGGGAGGTCAGCTCCTCCGCGTCCCGGAGGTAAATCAGAATATTCCCACCCCAGAAAGCGACACAGATTAAAGCAAGTTGTTCTCGCAGCCCGAGCTGGCAACGCGTCGACGAGCACGGCTCGCTGCACCGATCGTTAGCAGCCCTGCAGCTTCCCTGGCTTCACGAGGGTCCCAGCTCTTCGACCCGGAGCACGGCGCGCAGCTCCCCGCCTGCTGAAGAGCCAAACACGGCGGCTGCTGGGCGGAAGGGAAAAGACCTTGTAGGAGAAGCGACAGCAACGGAAAGAGAGGGAAAATTCAGAGGTGTAACAACCAGAAATGCAGTGCAAATAGAGCACTCGGACGACTGGTTTTGAGAAATCCGAACTGAGCAGGCGACGCAGCACATGAAAGCGGCAGCTTTCCGTCGCGGATGCAGCGTTTAATAACGGGCTCCCCAAGTAAACAGCAAATAATCCTCTGCAGCGCGGCAGCTGCCTGTGGGGGGCACAGTCCTATAACATTACCAGCGAGGATCTGGGAAGGGAAGGGAGCTGCGTCCTCTGTGGCCGCGAGGTGTGCTCGGCCAGGGGCTTTTTTTCCCCTCTTTCATCATTTTTACGGTTCGTTCAGCGAACCCTCACGCTCACCGGCGCGCTGTGCGGAGCGCTGAGCACTTGCAGCTCTGTCGCAGAGCGGCGCTCAGCCTCGGACAAGGCAGTGGTCTGCCCGTGCCTCAGTTTCCCCCTCTTCAAGGCAGGAGAACTGCCATCATAAAGCACGTCAAAAAGAAATGAAAGCTCCCGAACAGGGCTCCCACCCGGCCAGCCCACCCCGCTAACGTGCCAAACAGCCAAGTTTTTCCATTGTTCCCCTCGAAACAGCTCACAAACTCTCAAGACAGCCCCCTCCGGCCTCTCCCAGGCGTCTCAGTTCCCCGAGCCTGAAACAAAAAGCCAGGAGCCTGGAAGAACGCACGGCACCGAGGTTACTTCCAAGCTCCCGGTGACAAATGCTGTTTCTTTTTAGCCAGCAGAACAGCAAACACCCATTCGCCTCCAGGCCTCCTGGCAGCCCATCAGCGACGCTGGAGGCGTGGACGCGCTCGGGGAAAAAGCCTGCAGCAGGAACAGAGCAGAGCAGCTTCCCTGCGCGCTGTCCTTGAAGCGGCCGAAGGGCTCGCCTCGACCAAAATTATCTCCCTGGCAGAGGCGGCGTAAAATGAAAGCAGAAGGGCTGAGCAGCGCGGAGGGCAGACGCTCTCGCTCCTGCACAAGTGCCCACACTGGAAGCTGACAGAGGAATGAGAGCATCCAAAGGGAGGCAGCAAGGCACGGCTGTTCCTTGAGCAGCCTCCCCAAAAACACAAGCCCTAAGCCACTGAAAGCTTGAGACCGTCCCCCCCCTCCGGATTCCTGGCTGACAGCTGAGCTGCAAAACTTCAGCTCTACCTCTGCTGCTGAGTAGAGGTGGAAGTCTCCCTAGAAGGCTTGACGGATGTGCTCCTCACCTGCAGGTCACCCCCCCGTCTGCGTGCGGCTGGTATTTAGCGCCCCGTCCCCTCCGTCTGTCCGACACTGAGCGACACAGCTCGGAAAGGTTTCCTAAAAGACAAGCTTCTGGCTGGCGAGCACGCCCAGCGCTTCACCGCGTCGCTCAGAAGCTGCCCCACAGCCGCAGAACGGTTCTGCAAAAACCTCTCCCATAAATTAGAGGAAGGCGTACACACAGACACGGCGGGCTGAACACCGTGACCCATCTGCAGAGGCCCGAGACGGGAACTAAAGGCAACCCGGAGCAGAAATTGATTAGAAAAGAGCCGGGGGACCAAGCCTGACGTAATTACGTCAGGATGTCGAAGACATTCTGGTCGTCCACGAAACCACCACCCGGGACTTAAATCTACCAACACACACAGATTACCGAAATGTGCTAATAAATTTGGACGGCGAAGACGGCAACACTCCCATTCTGCTCGTCCCCCGACGAATCCGGGCACCCCGAAAGGAGAGGGGGAGAAGAGCTGAGGTGTTCAGAGCAGCTCCCACGGAGGACCCCAGTTCTCCAGCTGCCCGGCTCACTTTGGCAGCGGGGCTGAAGGAAACGAACCCACTCACCAGCGCCTACCCCAGCACGCTGCGGGCAAAACCCAATAAATATTTCAAATAGAGCTAATTTGCCCCAAACCCAGGCCGCCCATACTATTTCTTTCCGCTTTTCAAAACACGCGAGATGACAAACTGAATTCTCGAGCACAGCAGCCCCACATCGGGAGCAACATCACCACTGCCTGAGCTACCACAGCATGCCTCAACAGCTCCAGGAACGCCAGCCTCGGTTTCTGCAGCAGAGCAAGGCCTGTGTGAATTTAATTAGTGCAGTAATGGGAAGCACGTGGGGGACCGGGAAATGCCTGGCATCCCATTCATCTTCCAGAGGGCTGCACCAGCCTAAAGGGAAGGCATTCAGGAGCTGGTCCCTGTGCCTCAGGCCTGTGGATATTCAGAAACAAGGCTTGAATTCCACCCCCCCAAAAGCTATAAACCAACACGCGGAATAAACGTTGAGAATTTTGGTTTCGCACCCAAAAGACAGGCTTCAGCCTGACCGCCCTGAACCACCCTAAAGGCTGGCCACCAACACAAGCCTGCATTTTCTCCCAGACCTTTCCCGGCTTGCTGCACTCCCCAAACCACTCATGTGTCTTTTTGGGGGAGCAGACGCGGTGCAGACGTGGCTGGAGGAGGGCTCCAGCCCCTGCTCGTCCCACAGCTGGGTTCAGCTCCGCCGCTGGCACCTTCCCACCGCGTCCTCAGGCACAACCCGGCCCAACGAACTAAAGCTCCTTCGTGATCAGCGCGTACCTGCTCACCCTGCAGCTCCTTCTCGTGCCTCACCTCGCAGGGAACGTCAATTTGCTCTCAACAGCACGGACCTACGCTGTCCTTAGAGAAGCGTGGACGCAACTGGAAGCGACTGGAGTCCTGCCTGCGAGGTGAGGAACCTGCAGGAGACCACAAGCCCGGGACAGCCCACGCGGAGCTAGACCCAATACCACAAAGCAGACTTGTGACAGCAACTTTGTGATAGAAATAAACGCACCTGCCACCCGACTGTAGGAGTGAACCGAACGTGAAGTCCCATTTTCCCCCGTTTTTAACATCTCCCACCTCTTTTTGAATCTGCACAGGGACCAAGGAAGAACCTCACCCCCTCCTGCAGAAGACAACGCGCCAATACCCACCACGTCCGCTCGGGCTCGGCGCTGCACGGACTCAGCCCAAAGGTTTCCCTGTCCCCGAGGAAGCCTGCAGCTCTCCGAGCAGCAAGAGCTGCTCTTAGAGCCCAGCAGGGCCTCGCTACAGAACCCACTCAATAAAACCCATTTGAAGCTGACAAACAATACCGCGGGGACAAAGGCAGCTCCCTGCTCGCAGCTGTTGGCCACGAAGCACAGCACTGAGCCTGCTGGGACGTCGGGGCGAGGCGAGCCTCCCGTCGCGGCGTGCAGCCCGGGGCCTGCCCTCGTCGTGCACACCAGGACACGCACCCGAGAGGCAGGTAATGACAGGGTTCCTTACCTCTGGTCTGGGATACAACACAAACCACCTTTGCCTTAGATTTGTGGTTTCCATTTTCGTCGAGCTGTCAGTGAAAACAAAGTAGCTGAGCACACGCTAATGCTGCGGTAGTGCCCCCGTAATTATGACTGGGTAGGAGATTTCATCTGCAACCACCATTTCCTCCCCGAAACGAGGCCGTTCTTCAGCTCAGCTGTCACAAGGCTAGCTTGCAAAGTGCTTCTTTTTGCCTGAGAAGCAATGGGAATTAGTTTAGCCCCCGTCAAGCTCTCACATAAACGTCAACAAGCAGGGATGCGGCCCCAAAGCCGAAGCCTGATGCGCCCTGTCGGCGTCCTGCATCGTATCAGGGAAGGAGCAGTGCTGAGACCCTGAAAAGACAGACTAAACCCTGAGGAGCATCTCCCCTTTCCCAAGCAGCTCACCCGAGCTTCACAAAAAGCCAGCATTGGAGTCAGGAGCTGCTGCTGGGCATTGGCTGATGCCAAAACCTCCCTGAGCACCCTCAGCGCCGCCGCACACCCGGCTGCATCCCAGGAAAAGCGACCCACGGGGTGCTGGTGAAAGCCCGAGCTCCCACCGGTGCACGATCAAGAACACAGAAGAGGCACCTCTAAACGAATTCCGCACTGAAAGACAACGTTTGCACCTCTTGGGGAAAAAAAAAAGCACCGGAAACCTGCGCTGCGTAGGTGTCTTCAGTGATCTGAAGATGGAGTCAGAGTTCCTGAGCTGGACACAGCTCAGCTGCTTGGGACCGAACCCCTGCCCTCCGCACGGGCACTCTGCCATCACATCACCTCGTCTCCAGCAACCTTCCATCCCATTCTTTGGTTCAGCGTTTTAAACTGTTCGGGTAGAGTTTGTAGTTCAGCTGCAGCCGCCTTCCTCCTTCCCCCATCTCAATACAATTCAATTATTTCTGATTTAATTATTTCACTATCTGATTATAGAATTTAATTATTTCTGATTAAGAGATTTCCTTCCAGAAGCCCTCCCCCCAGAATTTATCCTGCCTGTGTTCCACAGCTTCAACAAAAGGTGCCCCGACCACAACAGGGAAAACACGGACGAATTCCCATTACCGATCTGGCAAACTCTTTCCAACACCCGTACGGGGCAGGAAGGCATCCCAGCGTGAAAATAAGCCCATAAAGTTTCTGAGCAGGAACATTCCTTTTTTTTAAGAAACAGAAGTTCCATTCTCACCGCTGCGCACAAAGTCTACGAAGCACTAACGACATTTACATGAGGGCTGTGCTAATTACGTGCCCCAAGCTGATTCTGATCGCTGGGAGAAGCGGAGCCTTTCGTAGTGCTCCTCCAAGCAGCCTCGGGAAGGGATCAGCCCCGCTGCTAATTCACACTCGGCCATTCTCCTTCCAGACGTCCTGGAGGATTTGGCCTGGTACGTTCACCAAGGCTGGGGACAGTCGTGGAATTGGTGCACGGAAGCAGCGACGCTCTCCTGAAACCCCCCCGTGAACAGGAAGGCTTCCTCCTGCTGCCACTTCAGCCACCCCAGCTCAGGAAGGCCAATTTCCAACCATTTAGCTGCGGTTAAGAGCTCAAGCAAATTAACCGCTGCTTCTTCTCGGCCACAAAAGGACCTTCCACCGTAACAAGGGCTACAAAACCACGCCGATCCCAGGCGGTGCCTGCGGGCAGGAGCACAGGACTGCCCCGCACACCCGGCTGGCTCACCTCACCTCGAGATCCAAGAGCTGAGCGAGAATTACGCACACCTCTCACGGTGGGCACGAGTCAACGTCGGTGACCGCACGTCAGGAGCTTCACGCAAGAGTTAAAATCCAAATCTAGACTAGGAAAAATCCTTAAAAATGAGCTGTAAGCTGTGATTCTCTGGTGACCTCTCTCTTACGCCGGGTTCAGCCTTTTTGTTCTGTTCGAATGCTGTGTCCTTGGACATCGGAGCAGGTTCGTTAGCACGCTGACCCCCCCCACGCTCCCCAGCACGGCTATCAACCAGCCCAGAAACTGCTGGTTTGCTCAGCAAACAAGGCCTCTTGATAGGTGCCGGCACGAGGAACGGTTGCACAAGTACCCCAACCCCTCCGCCTCCAGCAGCGCTCCCGACGAGTATCAAGAAGGGAAGGGGCTCGGTCTATCAGCGCAACCCAATGTGTAAAAAAGGAGTGAAATTATAAAAAAGGAGTGAAATCGTAAAAAAAGGAGTGAAACTGAAGGATGAGGTCACTCAATACGCCTGTTCCACATCGCATTTTTTAGAGATGTTAACCCTAGCGGGACCTAAGTCCATGCTGACCCATACAAACTAGAGAAATTAACACACTTGACTCTGCTTTCAAGGCTTCAAAGGCGGCTCTGAGAGAGCTCCAGGAGGTAGAGAGCTGCATGAAGATCTGGAAGCCACACGTATAAACACAGAGCATTTCTGGAAACGTGAAGAGATGCTGAAATGATGTTAGGATTGCATCCTTACCTGCAGCTGGGGAATGGCTCCATTTTAATTGAAAGCTGGCATTAGTCCTGCAAAACACACCTTCTGGGGTCAGCTCTAGCAGAAGGCGGCAGGTGGCGAAATTTCCCATTTGAAAGAGAAAAAAGATGCTTCAGCACAGCTCATGCTTCCGAGGCGATGCCCTCAGCTCTGGAGATGTAGCACTGCGTGTCCTGCTTGCGTGCAGCGCTGCTGGACGTATGTGGGGCTCAGCACCTCTCCATCCCGACCCCAGCCCCGTGCCCTTCTAAGGAACAGATCCCAGCGCCTGGCTGCCAGCAGCCCTCTCCCACACGTCCACTGGCCCTGGCACACGTGCAGGGCACACGTTCAGCAGCCTTGCCGCATAGCTCTGCTATGTGAGATAAGCAGCTCGCTCCCAGCCCTCCCAGCTCGCCAGCCTTGCCGCCTTCAACACCCAGCACATCGCTCCACGCTTCCCAACGCAGAGCCAAGCTGTGCTGAAAGGACACGGACAAAAAATGGTTGCATTTGCACGGATGACACCAACCTACGGTGACAGGTTTCTTAAAGAGAAGCTCAGTCTGCAGGAAGAACAGGTCATCGAGGACTGGCTATCTCGCTGTACAAAGGAACTGCAGCTTGATCCATCCTGAGCCTCCTTCACAGGCCTCCTCTGACAATTACTGACGCTCACGGCAGCCTTCAGGACTGGTCGGTGTCCTTCCTCTGACATCACCCGGACATATGATGCAATTCACATGAGGCCAGAGGGTGCTCGTCAGCCAGCTGTGGGGTTTGCCTATACAAGGGCATTTCCTAAATGACTCCGTGCGGGGAACACTCCGGTTCTTCAAGAGGTGTCTACAAACAGCAGTGTTTGGACACACAGCTTACAGCCAGCAGCTGGGTAACAGCACCGAGCAGCCACTCCGGAATCGGGTGAGCTGTAAAACACCCACACCCAAAGGAACACAAACCTACCGTGGCTTTCGCTGGGACCTAAGTTAACACGCATGTGCTCGCACATCCCGGCAGCCAGCACGCAGTCTGCAAGGACAGCCTTCAGGCACACGCTCTGCTGGTGATGTAGGGCTGTTTGCTGGGGCCTGGAACCGCTCCTGTGTGACCTCTCCTGTCCTTGGGATGGGTGAGAGAGCCACAGGGATGAGCTCAGGCTGCTCGACCATGACACCTCCCCAGCTCCATCCTCATTTTAACAACCGAAGGGAATGAAGTGGCCAGCTTCTTCATTTGGTTCCCCTTTGGTCTCAGGTTAGCTCTGGATATTAACCATCTTGCAGACAGCTTTTGCCACAGCACAAACTAATGAGGTCTTTGTGTCCCATTCCTGTATCTGCACCAAAGAGCTCGCCACAGCAAGAGACAAAGCACCCCGACTTCTCCAATGTCTTGATAACGTAACATGAGACTGAATTTGGGATTAAATAAGCTTTTTGACAGGAGGAAGCATTCACCTGCGTGACCCAAAGCAAAGAACAGGCTTCCAAGAACTACCAGCCCCGAGGAGCCCCCAGAGCCAAACACCTGAACTCTACAGAGCTCAGCTCAGCTCCTCCGTGCCTGCAGCGTCACAGACTGCCGGTCAGCTTGAACTGAAAACAAAGCTGGAGAAACTACCGAACACAAAAGCTTCCTCGAGGGAGCAGCACGAGTCAATGTGCAGGCACCAGGTGAGGACAGCCAGGCACAGACCAGAGAAACCACACCTGAACCCCCAAATGCCTTGTGAAGAAGGATCCGTGGTGTCAGACTTGGCTGCAGGGAGCAGCGCTGCCTGCCCTCCTCTCCGCTAGCATCAGGAAGCTCGTGGAGCAGCTGACCCCAGCCGAAACCAGCCTGCTGAAGAAACAGCTGGTTTTAATCCAATTCAGTTCCTCAATTTGTTTGTCACATGGCCCACAAACACTTGTTCCAGTATAAAGGAAAGGAGTGAGTGAATACACAGGGCCTCTTCTTCTCTATGTGGAGCAGTTTTAGGTGTTTACACAGCTGCAGGCCAAAACAGAGGTCTGGCACTGAAGCGCGACACTTGCGGTCCCAGAGAAGGGATAAGACCAAGGCAGGAGGGCAGCAAGGCTCCCAGCACCACAAACAGGCTCAAAAATCCTGCTGTTAACCATCGGATCCTGCCTGCTCCTCCGTTCACCCTTTCCGCATCAAGATGCCAGCCTTACCTCTCTGTGCCATTTGTGCCACGCAGGCCAAGCTGTGCCTTTCGAAGCTGGATACCCCTGAGCATCCACGATTTTGACAAAACAGGATTTGTTTGCTCACGTTTAGAAGTTGATTTGAGGTCTCTGCTACAAAGCTACACCATTAAACCCTCCCAGTGTGCTGCGGAGCAAAACCCTGCGGTGCCGAGAGATGCCAGCCCCAGGGTTTGAAACGCTTCCCTGAGCAAGCTCCCAGCCCAAGGCCGGCAGGACTGGGATTCCAGTTCAACCAGTTCCTTCTGCCCCTCATTGCTCCCATTTCCTGGGAGCAGCCAGCAACAAAACCCCACTCTAAGCTGGAATAAGCAGCAGTGGAAAAGCTCCCCGCACAATTAAAGGCAATTCCAGATTCCAGCCGGCCAGCAGCGCCGTGCAGAAGCCCCGCTCTGCTTCCAGCACAGCCTTTGTCCCACAGAGGCCGGGGACACAAAAACCTCACGGCAGAGCCTGCCCAACAAAACCGTGCTGTTAAGGGACCACATCAGCAGTGCTCCAGCCCCAAAACAGCTCGAACAAACTCCTGATTAAACTCCCATCCCCTAACACCCCTCTGACCGTGGGGCCTGTGGCTGACGGAGAGGGTCCTGGTCGGGCTGAGGCGCGACCTGCCCCAAACACCCCCACAGGCCGTCACTTTCTTGTGTGCCCTCCTCCCATCCAACACCACAGCACGGGAAGGAAATAACCCCTTCGCAAAGGAAGCGATAGCCCTGAGAATGGGCAATAAAACGCTGAATTGGGGGCCGGCCTCCCGCCTCCCTCACGGCCACCAGCACAGGCCCCGCGGCCTGCAGGGATTCATGGCAGGGCCTGCTGGCTTTGCTGAGGGGAAAAGTCATTGCAGGAGGAGATTCCTGGTGTGCTTTGCCACACACACACTGAGAACAACAAGCACCAGAGGCTGTGAAATCTTCCTCATTCTTCTTGTGGCCCCCTACGTGCTCTTTAGGGAAGCTGGCAGAGACTCGCTCTTACAAATTGCACGCATCGTTATACTTCATCCCATCAAACGGCAGTGTCTCACCTGACAGAACCACCCCTCTGGTTGCCCAGACTCACAAAATCTATCCAATCTGCTTAAAAGCCAGAAGAATGTTGAAAGGAACTGTTTGCCGAGCTCCCTAAACGACAGCAAACATTGCACCCCACACCGGCCACTTTAAAGGCAGGCAAATGGCCACTGCTACACATCACAGCCCTCTTAGCGGCTCCCCGAAGTACAGCTTTCTAGCAAGTAATTATTCTTGAAGACAGAGCTTGTGGGGATGCTGAATTTAAGACTCAAGCCTGCACTGCAAGAAAGCTCCACCAATACAGTTCTAGCAGCTCTCATGCCCCAACTACTACAAGCAGACCTCAAAGTGAGTTTCTCCCTTCAACACAATCGGAACCGGCAAACAAACCGGGACCTCCACGTTACCTGCAACGCCTCCGAGCAGCGGGCAAAGTCTCTCTGCACTTGAAACCGCAAGGAACAGGCACGGAAGGCTGCCCCCAGCCACACCACTAAGGGAAGCACTGAGCAGCCTGCTGGCACACACCTCCCCGTGTGCCAAATACCCCGACTGCTTTGCCGGGGCTTGAGAACAGCCGTTTAACCCAATACACCCATGGGACACAGGCAAAAGTCGCGCCAGCGAACCTTGCACGCGGTTGAGAACCAGGATTTTTAATCGGCGTCTCTGGCAGACTCTTGACAATCTGATTCTGATTCACGCAGACACAAATCCACTCCCAACGCATTCCCATTTCAGCTGCCCTCGCTGTCAGAGGCAAGTCTCGTGACACTTCAGAACCCGAAGTTGGGACCAGAAGGCTCCGTTTGTTCGCTTCTACAGCACTCGTGCTCCAAAGGGAAGCGAGGATGCACAGAGTGGACAGTGGTAAATGAAAACAACAGCACAAGCTGTCACGCTTCCTCCAGAGCAACTGCTAATAACAGCTTCAAGACGAGGTTTTCATAGAATCATAGAAGTTTTCAATTAGTCATTTTTTGCTGAAGCCCGACTCGCTGCTAGCAGGGCCAGCCAGCTCCTGAGGACACATTTGGCTAAAAGCACTTCTCCCGGACCAACGCTGCAATGTAAGCTCCACAACGCACCATATTTTGTCAGGACACGAGAGCAAGGCGACGCACAGCTTTAAATACACAAAGAAACCCTATCCTCCACGTTATCTTGATTATGCAAATCAAAATCCCTGCTCCTGGCACTAAGAATGAAGGCTCGAATTGCCTCCGCAGCAAAGTCACCTTGAGAACACCGAGGAGTTTGAGGTTTTCAGTAAGGTGGGGTTAAACAGCAGTTGTAAAGAGTGTCCTGACAGCGCATGAGCCAACAGAAGGGACTGCATAATGCCAAAGCCTGAAGGAATGATTTGTGGAGGGTGCTGGAAGGACACGGCACCATCCACCCACGTGTGATCCAGAGGTTCTGCTACCTTGACTGATAATCAGAACGTGGGAAGCTGAACTTATCACAGCATAAAGAATCCTCCTCCTGCATTTCCTTAGCAAGGCAGCACAGTACAAAAACTGAAGGAATGCTTGTGCTTAACGCACCACTAACACAGAACATCCTACACCGTTAGTCCTATAAAAATCACTGATCAGCAGAAAACTTCCACAAATCAGCCACAATATTCACCCCAAACCCCCGGTGAACTGCAAGTGAACTCCACCCTCTCATTAGAGATTTCACTGCTATAGAAACCGTGATTAAACACGAAGGGCCATGAATCAGCTACCTGAAACAAAGGTACGCCTCGGCCGACACGGAAGCGCCCAGCAGCGGGGCACAGACCGGCGTTGCAGGCTCTGGGGGCAGCCCACGGGAACTCCAGCGTCGAGGGCCAAACCAGCAGCAGCTGCGGACCTGCAGCTTTACTGAGATCCCACAAACCTTTAACTTGCCTCACCTTCTGGGCTGCTTGGTTTAAGGGCCATAGGAGGGCTGGGGGAAGACGACATGACTTACCAGCAGGTCCCAGTATAAGGGCTGAACAAAGTGGATTTAAAGGGAGGTTTAATTTCCCCCCGAGGCTGCTGCTCTCAAATCAGAATAAATCCTCCAACAGAAGAGATTATCCATAAATTTACTCGTTAGAAATGTTAATATATCTAGTGTTTATTCAAGGACTGCTGCTCTCTCCGTGCAAGAGCATCACCTACACAATTTATATGAAAGGGAAACAGATGTCTTGTAGTTTCTCCCACCACCTCCCTTTCCACACTGAAACACAGCACACCAGTTTCGTACATACCACTTTCCGCGAGTAGCAGTAATTTACAGAAGAAACAAGGCAAACTTGCTCTTGTTACACTAGCAAAGCTCTGAAAAATCCTCCCCCGTAAAGAAACAACCCAGAAAACAATACCCACAGGCAGATAAGTCCAGTGTGAAACCTGGCAAAGCGTTGAAATAAAAAAAAAAGCACAGAGCTCAAACTTTAAAAGCACGTTCCCAATGGCAACACGCGTTTGGCCACGGTGCAAACGAAGAAGCAACTGCTCGAACGCCGCTGGCTCAGCCAAACCACAGCAGCAGTTACCCATCCACGTTGCCGGACTTACCCAACACGGACGTGCAACGCTCAGATAAAGGCTTCCTCCTGTTACTCACGTTCTCCTTCCCAAAGGCCGCATCTACACCCTGCGCAACACGTAAGAGATGGGACCCAGACCAGTACAACCTGGCTGCTAATTACGGCCCTCAAGGCTGAGATGCAATTAGTATTTCCCTCCAGCTATGAACAACAAGAGCATGACTACGCCCTCGCTAAGCACTTTTAATCTTGCGGAGGATGAAACAGGTACAGGAAAGTGTGGCTTGCCTGACATCAAACAGCAAGGCAGCGGCACAGCTGGGAGCTAAATTAGGCCTCCTGTCCACCCAAACATCCTCATTTTCCCCGTGCTCAGAGACTGGTTGACGGGTACAGAACCCAGCCATTAGGATTCAGATTGAAGGCTTCGTTCTGAAGCTAAAAGCAGAGGAGAAGTACTGATTAATGTAATTGCCAGTGTCAAACCGATGCCGGGGATGCAGCAGTCTCGCAGCGCTCCCTCGCTCTGTTTTCCACACCTGATGCGTTCACGCAGCGACCTCCCTGCCTCACGGACAGCTTCCGAACGTGGCCAAGACAGCCCCAAAAAGCTTGCTTGGTGAATTCACCGTGAACGTTTCCCACCTTCTCCCCACCAACGCCCCCAGAAGACTCGGCGAGGCTGTCACTCGGGTGCGTTACGAGACGAGGTGCAGAAGGAGCCAGCCCGAATCCCGGCGTCAGGCAGGGCAGCTGAGCAGCCCACGCATGAGCAGAGTTTTCCAGCCTGGGCACTTCCCTTCCTGCAAACCCTATTTTATCTTCAAATCCAGGAAAAAAAAAAAATAATAATCCGGTGTTTACGAGACAAGTGAAACAGAACAATAACAGCAGCAAAACCCACTCCTTGCACTATCAGGTGCCAGGCTGAGTTAGCAGGTATGAATTTTGCTCAAGTTTCCCCGCTCCCTCAGTGCTGGCCCTCTGTTAACTGTCCTCACTTTGCACCGAGCAGGTAACAGAAAAGCCAGATGGCCTGAAGCCACGGCTCATTTCAAAACTGCTGTAAAACAGCACAAGCCAAGACAGCCCGACAGCACTCATCCGACAATCCCACCCCAAAGGTTGATATTGCTCTAAAAAGGCGCAGCTGAGCCAAGAGAAATCGTGTTTAAACATGCCTGCAATCTCACTCGTGGCTTTTTTTAGTCCATAATTACGGGACTGCACGTTAAAAGCTGATCTGGAGGCACAAGATGAAAAATGCTGTGACCTTGCTCACCTGTGGGCCTGATCCACAGCCAGGAGGAACAGGATCCAGGTCAAGTTAAAGCAGGATATGAGCGCTAATTTACCTCTCAGCACAAGGTAAATGAAGCCCCAGTGACCCTACAGGGAACGTGCCCCTTTCTCTCCTGCTACTAATCAAAGATCTAAGGGAGAAAGAGTTTGCTTCTAATTATTGGTTCTCTTCTGGCACCAAACTCCCTTTACAGGGGAGCAAACCCCAGTGGGCTCTTCCAACTTCTGCCATTTCCTACCCAACAGTAAATGACACCTGGTTTGCACCAGGCAGGCTACACTTAATACCCCTAACAAGACCAACGCTGGCAGCACAGAGCATAGCCCTTAGCATCCTCTCCCAGGTCCCAGCTGATGAAGACACCCCGTGCATGGATCAGCAGCCGAAGTTCTGTGGGTCCACCCCAATTGCTGCTGCCCACATCGCAGCAGAGCAGCAAAAATGGGTTCCCAGGGAACCCGGGGATGCCTGCTCAGCCAGAGCCCAATCCAAATGATCTGTCCCTGCGGAAACCCGCTGAAGTTTCCCGCACCAGGACGCGCAGGCTGACCTGCCAACCTGCCTCCTGCAGCTCCTGACAATACACCAAAGCAGCAAACACCTTTGAGCAGCTTTGGAGATCAGAGCAATCAATAACGTCCCCCCAGCAGCCCCTCTATGCCTCTGCAGGGTGGTCTTGCCAAGACAAGAAATAATATTGACAGGAATTACGCTTCCACCAGGCACTGCTCGAACAGATGATTACCCCCAGCCCGTATCAGTGAATTTACTTGGCCACACAAAAATTCCCCATTTGACTTTGCGAGCAGGAGAAGAGAATCAGACAAGAGAACAACCGCCGCAAAGGCATGTGAGTGCAGCAGATGCCAAAGTCCCCTTAAAATTGGCTCAGACACGGCTGCACGCTTTGTTCAAAGCTCATTCCCCGAAGGCGACGACCTTTGGCTTTTCCCCCATCCATAAGCACCTCTGGAAGCTTCACGTCCACGAGCAGCCTCGCTGAGGCCACGGGCACCAGAGCAAGTGGCAGAGAGCGCTGGCTTGCAACCCTTACCTCCGAGGGTCGCAGACGGCCAGACCCTTTTTCCTTTTTCACTGGGACCCCCCCCACAACACGGGGTTTGTGGCAGCAGAGCCCTGAGCAAGCCCTGGTGCTAAACGCCGTGCCGGGACGGAACAAGCCAATGCCTCTCAATCCGTGAGCCAAGTTTACAAATCAAGGCTTCTCAGCAGGACTTGGGCCAATATTTTCTTGCTTACGCCCTTAGAAGCTTACAGTCTGCAGGGCAGAAAAGCAGACGCCTCCGCAAGGTGGGCGGTCAATGAAGGAAGCCCTCCCGACCTCTTAGGAGGCTGCTTCCAGCTTAAAATCGATGGCGGGGATTAATCTCGATCGATTTTAGACAAGTCCGTGGCAGCACATCTCGAAGGGGGCCTCTTTTGTGGATTACTTAGCTAAAGGGAAACGGGGCTGTCGGTGCCCAGCGTCTCTGCCAGGGGGTCCGTGCTGTCAACGGCAGCCTCCTGGAGCCCGCGAGGTGAGAAGGTTCCGACCCCCTAGCTCACGTCCCGTTCAACTTCACCAAAGTCCAACGATCTTCCCCCACATCTGCTTCAAAAGGCAGGCGGCTGGAGCAGTCAGGCTCGGAGCTCAGCGCCGGGGGTAGGGAAGTGCCAGGCTTGCTCAAACCGACCTCGTCGGCACGCACCTTCTCTGCCCCGTGACACCCAGCAGACACGGTGACAATGCATCGCCCGGCTCCGCTTTGGAGCTCAGCCCCGCAGCTGGCAGGTAAGCAATCCCTGCCTGTTCTGTAGCCAGCATGCCCAGAGCACCAGCACAAAAGAATAAAGTTAACAATCCGTTTACCCCTTCCCTCCTCCTCCTCCGACGGCTGCTGCTAGCCAACGGACTGGGGGGGAAGAAAAACAAATCTATTTCCAGGATTCGGCGGAGAAGGCTCGTTTGGAGCCCTCTCAATTTTCCTATCTTTGCCGCTGGTGCTTGATGTTATTTCACACGATCAATTCGCTCAGCTACGAGACGAAGCCCGTTCCTTCGGCTAATAGCATTAAAAGCCTCTCTCTGGAGATAATTAGTCCTCCCTCCCCCACCCCGTCCCCAGCGCGACGTGGAAAGAGCACACAGCCCTCGGTAAACAAAGAAATTCAACCGGCGTGCCAGCCGGGCTGGAGCTGGGCAGGAAGGCTGCCTCTCACCTCCCTATCTCAGCACAGCTGATAACCAGAACCCAGCCGACACCACGAGCAGCACACCGAGCAGCACACGCCGCGGCTCCTTCCCATCGATGACCTCCTCCGTCGCTTAAGCATCACCAAGAGAATTCCCTGTTTGCAAGGAGCAGAAGCCCCAGGGATTAATTAGTCGCCCTGAGAGGTTTTGCGTGGTCACCCTCTGACCACGAGAGAGCGGGGCGGGAGGAAACCTCCCCCCGATCCCAAACCCATCACGCAGCCATCAGTGAATCGCGCCCGTCTCCTCACAGCCACAAAACTCCTCCGGGGCACAGAAAAGCTGAGGATGGTGAAAAAAAGCCCAGGAAAAGCCCTCCTGGCCCCTCGAAGGGCCGTGCATCCCAGCTGGCCTATCTCCAGGGCGCTGCCTCACCTGAGAGGCACGCCAGGAATGCGCCCTTTGCTTTGGGGGCACGCTTCGGAGGGCCCCCGGCCACAGGTGTGACCGCCGGCTGACGGACGCGTAACCCTGCGCGAAGAGAACTGGAAACACTTCTCACCACGGCACCGACAAGAGCCACTAATTAAATGACAGAAATAGATCTCCAAAAGGACTTTTTTTTTTTTTTTCCCCTCGACACAAAGCCTCACGCTGCCATGGCAGCGCATCCGTCAGCGTTGCAGGGGCTCCCACCCCTCCGGCAGGAGAGCTTTCCCACATCTGCATAAAAAAACCACACAGCACACTTCCGTGAGACATCCCAACTCAACAAAAGCTGACTCGCAGTGCCCGGGACGTGGAGCATCCCTCCCCTGAGCTCGTTGCACTCCCGCCATCACCCACGGCAGCAGCGAGGTGCCGACATCGCCCCACCAGCCGCACCGCGTCCTCGCGCTCCCTGCAGCCCCCCCACAAAACTGAGAAATGAACGTGTCGGGGTGACCACGGGGATGTCCGCCAACTTGCTTCATGCCCAGCGACAAAAAAAATATATCATCAGTGCAACTTCCACCGTGGCATCGCCCCCGGCGGCCAGACCCAGGTTCTGTAGAGCTCGTAACTGAATATTCATCACCGGCTAATAGACCTCCAGGAGCTGCGGCGTCAGCGCTTTTTGACACACGTGATACCCCAGCACATGCCAAACACAATGAAATTGGATCAAAATAGAAGCCATTTGTTTCAATACAAGTGATTTGGCTCTCAAAACTGTCATCAAATTAAACTGGAAATCAAATTAGCCAGCGACTGAATGAAGCAGAAGGCTGTATAATCACAGATCACCGATCCAGCGGCAGGAAAACAAGGAAGCAATCACGTTCCCCTTGTTGGTGGCAGCCTCTCTGCCCCGAACCCCAGCAGGACTGACCCTCCCCATCTTTTTTAGGGCCTTTTAGGGCCATCCAGCTGCTTCCTGGTGGTCCAGGAGGGAAAAATTCCCTAACAAAAGCACCCTCCGAGGCATCACCTGAGAGCAGAGCGAGCCCTGCGAAAGCACAAGCAGAAAGTGCTCAAAACCACGTTAATTTAGGACGGATCCAGTCGCTTGTGGTGCTCTTGGGAAGGACAAGTCTGAACCAACTCTGAACAAGGAAAGGGATTTGTGACTGTCACCACGCCAGGTATTAATTTAAATTGGCATAACCGCGTGCCAACGAGGTTCCATCATAACTGGCCTTCTTCTGGCTGTATTCCCCCCACTCTCATTTAAGAAGGAATTTAAGCTATGTAAGATTACAGTTTTAGGTCCTGTCTACTCGTAAGGGTAATTTGGATTGATTTAAATAGTGCGCTTGAAGAGCAACAGGCGTTTACGCTGCAATCACGGCAGGCAGAGGGCTTTAATTGCACTTCTGTGCAACTTCCACCGCACGGGCACGTCAGGCTAACTCAGCTGAAGCGATCCTGTTACCTGCCAAGGCAGCACCACACAAATCCTCAGGAGTCCCCTTGCAACGAGACCCTGCCCGGGACTCGACGATGTTTTCCAAAGGCAACTTTCAAGTTTACGACCCACTCCTTCCTACCCAAGTCAAGGTTTCTTTGCGCGCTGGAGCAGAGGAGCAGTCGCAGGCATTCGTGTTTCTCTTCCTAGTTTGTGGGAACGGCTCCTTGGCAGGTCGGAGAAGGGCTTTGAATTTGTCCTGGGGCACGCAGCTCCTGCAGCCCCAACACCTCCTGGCCCTGCTGCCAGCCCGGAGGGGCACCGAGACCTCACCTACCTCCACCTGGACAAACACAGCCGGACAAGGAGGGGAATAAGTCAAGAGGAAAGAATTAAACGAGCGCAGCGGGGGCGTTTCAAGTTCCACACCATCGGGACGGGACGGAGCAAACAAAGAAACGGCACCGGGGCTGCCGCAGAGGGCAGAGGTTGAGGCGCAAGGCGTGAGCACCACGGGACGGCACGGCCGGGGGCTTGGCACTGGAAGACACCCGGGGAGGTGACAGCCCCCGGGCACACAACGGGGCACGGTCCCCAGGATTGGGCCCAGGACTGGGGCAGGAGGAGCAGGACCCCCCCATAACCCCCAAATAACCCCCCCAGACCCACATAACCACCCCCAGCCCCTCATAACCCACCTCACCCCCCTCACAACCCCCCCATCCCTACCTAACCCCCCCCAACCCCCCCAGCCCCTCCTAACCCCCTTCAACCCCCTCCAACGCCCCCCTCATCCCCCCATAACCCCCTCCTAACACCCCCAGCCCCTCCTAACGCCCCTCACAACCCCCCCCAGCTCCTCTTAACCCTCTTCGATCCCCTCCTAAACCCCCTCAGCCCCCCATAAGCCCCCCCACTCCTACATAACCCCCTCACAACCCCCCAGCCCCTCCTAACCCCCCTTCAGCCCCCTCCTAACCCACCCCCATCCCCTCATAACTCCTTCACAACTCCCTCATAACACCCCCAGCCCCTCCTAAAGCCCCTCACCCCCCTTCAAACCCCCCTCATGACCCCCCCCAGGCTTTCCTAACCCCCCTCACAACTCCCCCCAGCCCCTCACAACTCCCCCTCACACCCTCATAACCCCCCAACCCCTCCATAACCCCCACTCCTGACCCCCTCCAGCTCTTCCTAAACCCCCTCACAACCCCCCCAGCCCCTCCTAACCCCCCTCACAGCCCCCCCAGCCCCCCCGAGGGTCCCGCTCGCAGCCGCCCCCCCCCCCCAGCCCCGGCCGCCCGCCCGCCCTCACCTGCCGCCCGCCGCCGCTCCCCCGGGCCGGCCCCGCCGGAAGCCGGGAGGGGAGGGGAAGGGGGGGGCGCGGAGCATGCCGGGAGTTGTAGTCCCGGGGGCACGGCCCGCGGGGGAGGGGCAAGGGGAGGGGACTGGGGAGGTGAAGGGGGGGTATAGGGGGTTTTGGGGTGCTGGGGGGCTTTGGGGTGCTGGGGGGAGTTTTGGGGTGCTGGGGGCTTGGGGTGGGTGATGGGAGGCTAAAGGGGTTTGGGGGGTGCTGGGGGTTTTTGGGGTGCTGGGGGTTTGGGGTGGGGGATGGGGGCAGTGGGGTCTGGGGGGTGCTGGGGGTTTGGGGTGGGTGATGGGGGGGCTAAAGGGGTTTTGGGGGTGCTGGGGGTTTTTGGGGTGCTGGGGGGTTTTGGGGTGCTGGCTGTTTGGGGTGGGTGATGGGGGGCAGTGGGGTCTAGGGGGTGCTTGGGGTTTGGGGTGGGTGCTGGGGGGCTAAAGGGTTTTTTGGGGTGCTGGGGGGTTTTGGGGTGCTGGGGGTTTGGGGTGGGTGATGGAGGGGCAATGGGGTTTGAGGTTGATGGGGAGTTTTGGGGTGCTGGGGGG